>NW_028274820.1:82787486-83090516 GCF_037043125.1 Eumetopias jubatus
TGATTTGCGTTGTGTGTGCCTACTAAATACTTCTAGGAGGGAGGCAGGCAGCAGATAGGTAGGCGGAGGAGCAGGAAGGAAGGAAGAAAGGAATGAGAAAGGAAGGAAGGAAGATGGGCTGGCATTTCCTTCCTCTTAACTCTCTCCCTCCTTTCCTCTCTCTCTCTCTCCCTCCCTTCCTTCTGCCTCCTCTCTCCTTCCCCTTTCCTCCCTTTCTTCCTTCCTTGCTTGACAAGGAATCTGGCGAAGATCATAGCTGCACTGGTAATGTAACAGATTAGTATTTGGAGCACATGGAGACCCCTCTGCTTTCAGAAAGGTTAACATAATGGTTATCCGCTTTGAATTTGAAATTGAAACCTGCCTAATATGCCACACATGAAGGCTGGCTGCTAATTAACTGTTAAAACTTGAAGCCAGAGTAGTTATGGACACCAGCAAATATACAGTGAAGAACAAAAATGAAATTTAAGCACACCACTTATAGCTCAAGCGGTCAGTGAGCAAACATCCCTTCACTGCTCATGCCCATAAGCAGAGAGCAGGCACAGGTGGGGAAGGAGCAGGGGGATAGGTAGATCAGACTTCAGGTTGCCTAGCTCTCCACCACCAGTGGCTCCTGTTTCAAGCAAGCAAGCAGGTCTAGGCTTGAGATTTGTTTCTTTGTTTTCCTCTCCATTAGCAGGCAGGCAGCCTGTTTAGGGTGACACAGTAACTCAGTTCCACACCCGTGCACTCAGGGGCGAGCCCAAAACTTCATACACAAATTTAAGAGCTCTCTTTTTCCATTTCCCTTCTCTACTTAGGGTTCCTCAAATCCTAATGGTTCCTAGGACCCCTTTTCATGGTTCTCTGGCTAGAAGTATGGTGTTTTCACCTCCCCATGTTGTCATGCATTCCTTTAAATGGGTCTGCTTTGGGGGCCAAACAGAGAAAGAGGTAACAGGAATTCCCCACACAAACTTTAGATTGTAGGGATATCCATTTTCTAGTTCCTTTGGCCAAAGAGAAGTATTTTTTCCTCATAATTTTAGGTACCTTTGGCCTGTTTGTCCCATATTTTGTGGCTGTTCTGTTCTGGTGTACGCATGTGTGATGGGGTGTTTAATTTTTTTTTTTTTTTCATTTCAGTTTGAGAAGTTTCAAGTTCATAGACTTTTTACTTAGCCATGTCCAGTCTGCTGATGAACTCATCAAGCCTCTCTTCATTTTTGTCACAGGGTTTGTTATATTTAACATTTTAATTCTCTCTTAAGAGTTTCTATCTCTCTGCTTATATCACACATCTGTTCTTATATGATGTTTAATTCTTTTCCCATTGTAGCCCACAACATATTAACCACAGTTACTTTAAATTCCCAACATCTGTGTTATATCTGAGTCTAATTTTAATGCTTGCATTGAATCTTTAGGCTGTATTTTTACTTGCCTTTTGGCATGCCTTGTAACTTTTAATTGAAAGCCAGATATGTGGTATTAGATAATGTTAATCTGACTAGAAGCTCTGTGTTTACTGTTTACTCTGGGTAAAGATACCGGAGGCTACAAATTCATCTAGTGTCTTTGTTTTTGTCTCCTCGCTTGAGTTTGGGCCTTCCTAAGTAGGTGGGGGGAAGGGAAACATTCTATAGTATTTTAGGATTAAATTTCAGTCTTTTAGTGAGAAGAGGACTTGGGGCCATGGCCTTCACAAATATTTCCGAGTGGTTTAGTTTCCTCTCTACACACAGCTTATCTGAGACAAGCATGCTAGAAGGTGCTAGAGTGTGGTAAATGTCCTGGTTGGATAAGGCTCTGCTCAAATCTTTTTTCCCTGGAGAGCAGGCCTTTGTTTTGGGATGTATTTCACAGTGATCCCTGTCCTCTTCCCACTGCCAGAGCCACGTGGAGATCTTTCTTGAATTCTCACCTTCAGAACTTAACAGGAACCCGGGAGGTAAAACTCATGAAAATTTTACCCAAGTTTACCCCTAATACCTTGGCCCCCAGAAATTTCGCATGCTCACACTTGTGCACAGTCCGCCTCCCATAATGTATCAGAATTACCTTTGAAATATTTTTACCAGTTTGTGGCTACAGTAGCTTCTTTTTCAGGTTGAGTAAATCTCAGCTGTGACTCTCTAGATCTGCCGCTTTCCAGATGTCAGAGTGCCAGTTCACCCCACAACCTTAGTTCCCTGATGTATCTAAGAAAAGTTATTGACTTTTAGTTCTTTGAGCGTTTTCTCGCTCTAACAATGGGAATGACAACTTCTAAGCTCTCCAAACAGCAGAGCTGAAATGGCAAGTCCCAAATGTTATTTTATTGGTATTTATTCTTCTTTATGTTTTCTGAGCTTTTTGGATATGTGTTTGCTGTCTGTTATTAATTTAAAAGATTTTGGGGCACCTGGGTGGCTCAGTTGGTTAAGCATCTGCCTTCGGCTCAGGTCATGATCCGGGGGTCCTGGGATCAAGTCCCACATCAGGCTCCCTGCTCAGTGGGGATCCTTTTTCTCCCTACCCCCCTGCTCATGCTCTCTCTCGTGCTCTCTCTTTCTCTCAAATAAATAAATAAAATCTTTAAAATTTTTCTTAAAGATTCTAAGCCACTGTTTCTTAAAATACTTTTTCCATCACATTCTTTCACTCTTCTTCTGAGATGTCAATTACACATATAGGAGGCTCTGGTATTGTACCACAGCTCTTGAGTACTCTATTCTGTCTTACTAGCATTTATGTCTCTTTGTGTTTCAGTCTGGGTTTTCTATTAACTTTTTTTTTTTTTTTAAGATTTTATTTATTTATTTGACAGAGAGAGAGACAGCGAGAGCAGGAACACAAGCAGGGGGAGTGAGAGAGGGAGAAGCAGGCTTCCCGCTGAACAGAGCAGGAAGCCCGATGTGGGGCTCGATCCCAGGACTCTGGGATCATGACCTGAGCTGAAGGCAGATGCTTAACCACTGAGCCACCCAGGCGCCCCTGGGTTTTCTATTAATGTATATGAAATTTCTATTAACTTATATGAAATTTGCTGATTGTACTCACAGATGTATTAAACATGCTGGTGAGCCTTTCAAAGGCATTCTTCATCTATTATTTTGCTTTTTATTTCTAGCATTTGATTGTATTTGATAGTTTTATATTTCTGCTAAAATTACTCATTTGATGTTGCATGTCTTCAGCCTTTTTTCCATTAGTCTTTTGCATACTAATCATAGTTTCTTCCAATCCCTTGTGAGGTAGATCTGGCCTTCATTTCATATCTCATTCTGGCTGTTAATGTTTTATTCCTTGGCAGTATGTTGTTTTTTCTTGCTTCTCAGATACCTCATACTTTTTTTTGTTGAAAGCCATACCTGGATGTAAAACAATGGAGGACAGAGTAGAGTTGATGCCTGGAAATGGGCCCATCTTTTCTTCTGCTAGGCCATTAGCGTGGGGCTTAAATTCATGTTATCAGAAGTTAGCTTAGGTTTATAGTTGTAGTGGTTGCCTTAAGTGCACCACAGATTTCAAATTCCTTTACAATACTTTGTTTCTGGGGTCTGAGTGGTCTGATAGGACGTTTGTATCCTTGTCTGCTCTCCTGTCAGTGTAGGCCTTCCCTTCATGCTTTGCCTCAGTTAGGGTCAGTCTCTACACTCGTGCAACTCGCCCGACATCTCTCTGCTGTTAACTTGTCACAAGATGCTTGCTAGCCTGGTGGTGGCCAAGCAGAGGAGCATTCTCCATTGTGCCTGTGAAACCTCAGTCTTCCATAGGCATTGTCTCTCTGTGTCCCTGAGGTGTAACCTTGCTCACACTGCACCCTTTCACCTCTGGTTCTGTGTCCGGAAGATACTCCTGCCTTTCCTGAAGGGATTTTTCTTTTCTCTTACCCCATCTTCAGTGGGTTGTCTCCAGTGTCCTAAGGGTGGCAGTGTTTGTTGTGCTTCCTTTCACAGAATAAGGCTTTAATTCCGTCCTGGAGATAAGGAGGTTTCAGGTCGCGTTCCCTGTCCCTCCTACACAGACGGTTCTCTTCCCCCAGTCACGCATCATGAGAGAGACTTTCTCAGGGCTCTCACCAGTCACTTTGTCTTCATCTTTGTCTTCTTCTTTTCCTCTTCCCCCTTTCCCTCCCTTTCTCCTTCCCTCTCCCCTTCCTTCTCCTTCCTCATTTTCTTCTTTCTTTATGGTTATATAGTTTGGATAATGGAGAAGAGCGTACAAAAGGATGTAAAGTCTTCCTATTTCTGTGACCTCCAGGGGCTCCACACTGGTGCCAGTGCTCACTCAGCTTACACTCACTCATCAACTTTTGTAGCTAATTTGGTTTGTCGTAGGTTAGCAAGTGCTTGTGTTCATCTTTCCATCTTTCCCTGCAAGAGTCTGTCTCATTAGATTTGTAGGTAGTTGGTTGTCCTGTGACCTCAGCTCTCTGATGCGTTCAAGAGGAGTCACAAACTTGCATTTTGTCCAAGTTTTGGTGTTATTATAAGTTGAGAAAGAATTTTTTTTCTAGTTCTCTACATCCTGGGCAGAATCCAAAAGTTGTTCTCTTTATTTTTGATTACTTTATATTTATTGAGCTTGAGTTGTCTGCAGTAAGAGCCTACTGTTTTTTACTTTAATGGCATTTTTTATATAAAAAAATCCCCAAATTCAGTATTTTTTTTTTTGTTGTTGTGAAGCTGAGCTAAAACATTTTTAAAAAGCAAAGCAAGAGCAAAGAAGAATGAAAAGACAAGAGAAGAGTGTTTTGTGTTCACATGAGATTTACAAACAGTTGGAAACTAGATGAGACTGAAAGATAAAGAACTACCTTTAATCAAAGGGTTTCCCTTTTGGTTGTATTCTAAGTCCCATGATGAATGTTATGGCAGTTTCTCTATTACCAAAATCTAGTTTACAGGTTCCCATATCACAGTTTGCCATGTTTTCACTAGACACTACTTAAATAACTCTCATATTTGTTCTCAGACTTCCACATAGATCATTTTCCTTTGTCTTTCCAGATACTTTAGCTACTAAAATTACTTTCTGTGTGAGTTAAAAGCCCAATTCATAACCGCCTTTACTTTCAATACTGATTAAACTGAATGTACTATCTTCCCATTTCAATTATTGGAAATTTTTTGCCCCATGGCACTTCCCTTTAGAAAATCTAGTTTCTTTTGCTTCATTACTGCAAATTACCTTAATTCAAGCTGATCCATTATCTCTCTTTTGTATTCATTTTACCTCTTTTATGTTTGCATTATAACTAGCTTTTCCATGTGCATTTTTATTAAATAAAAATCCAGATAATTTATTGAATGCTTTGTATATACTGGTTGATTGAGTAACCTGGTTTGGTCCTCAAGTTTTATCAATTCCCATTAATGCTTTACCCCTTGTTTTACAGCTGTCCTTACTTTGGATCGACTGATCAATCTAAAAATTCAGTTATAACTGCATATCTTGACAAAGAAAAAAATCAGCTGGTCTGGTGATTTACTTACAACTCAATTTATGTATGTTTAATTTATCTCTGTACACATTGAATCTAACTTGAATCTAATTCAAAGGAAATAATGTCTCTATTACAAAGTATCTTATAAGGAATCTATAAAATGGACTAGTCAGCAGTATATGATATCTTTCTGTGGTAGATAGAAAAGAGTAAAATGGAATTCTGTATGATTATTTGTTATTGAGGGTCTCACTTTTTTAACATCTCTCCAAAAGAATCAGGTGATCAAAAAAAAATTATTGATTAAGACCAAACTTAGGCAGCTTTCATTATCATTTCATCATTTTAATTGCAAAATGTACTAAATTCTGTAAGTTTTTTATATAAAAAAACTATTGCAGCTTTTTAAAAGAATTTTAAAATTTCTTAAATTTAAAGTATTAATTCTTTACCTGATTAATTATTAACTACGTAGCTTCACATAAACTCTCCAGTTTGACATATTCCATGAAAAATCCATACTATCAGGTTTTTTTTCCACTATATTTTACTCAGTCTTTCTCTCTTTGAGTTTTCTAAGACTTCTAGCAGATTTTATATAACCCATGCAATATATTTACCCATCTAGATGCCTGATTTTTCTTTATGCAGTACTGAGTTTCTTTTAGTAAAGTTTCAATTCATTTTTTTTGACTGCATACATACTTATTAGAGAGCAAACACAACTCTTAAAGTTACAGTTTCAGTGAAGTCACTCTATATTACATTGCCTGTGGTGTTATATTCTTTTTTTTTTAAGATTTTTATTTATTTGAGAGAATGAAAGCACATGCGTGGGGGAGGGGCAGAGAATAAAGGAGAGGCAGACTCCCCGCTTTGCAGGGAGCCAGAAGGACTTGGGGCTTGATCCCAGGATGCTGAGATCATGATCTGAGCTGAAGGCAGAAGCTTAACCCACTGAGTCAGCCAAGTGCTGTTATTTTCTATTCATAAGTATTTCAGATATTTTAAGGTTAGTAATTTGTATTCTTCAGTATTAAACTAAAATATACATTGTATTTAAATATCCATTTGCAAAAAAAACATCTATTTGCATTACTCTTTGAAAGATATATTGTATGCAGTCAACGTTTCAATTGATTTCAGTATAATAAATTTTCTTTGAACAAACACTTAATGCCTAGCTTGTGTTAGGCATAGTGGAGTTCAAAAAAAATATATATTCCACAGGCAATGATCTCAAATAGTTTAACAATATATATATTACAACTGTCAGTCTAGTTATGCATATTTTAAATATATGATAAAATTATGTAGCTATATATAGATATTTCTGTATATGCATTTATATCGTATATACATTCTCATAAAAAATCAACTAATTAAAAACAACTATGTAAATCTTTCAAAATGTTGAAAGGGTTTTAATATTACTTTTAAAATGTGACTTAAACTATCCTAAAATTGTGTATATACCCCAGTTCTTAGAGGCAGTTATGAATAAATAAAAAGATTTCAAAACAGCATTACTGATCTCTAAAATTAGAACATCATGGAAATCTTTTCTTAATTTTATTTCTTATTATTGAGGAACAGTTGGATTACAGTGACCTATAGCTTGCAAAATAGTTTAGACTTATCATGCATTCTCTTACAAATTCTGTTATTACCATATATTACTCAACTGCTTTTTGTTACTTTTTGTTACTTGTTTTATGATTACTTAATGGTTGCCTTAATTTTAGGAAAACTTTGTGTTGATGGGTATTTGAATTTATGGTGCAAAATAATTGTCCATTTATCTGGGAAGTTATGAGGTCCTGAATCTACCATATTCTTCCAGTTTACACATGCATTACAAATATCTGAACAGAATCCTTTCATTAATTAGGTAAAGTGAAGTAGGTAGATGACATGCTGAAGTAAAGGATGTGTATATTCAGTTTTTGATTCAGTAAGTAACTGCACCATTCTAGCTGAACATGAAGTAGTATATGCCACAGATTTATTTTCTATACCAAACCTTTGATAGGTTAGCCTATTTTGTTTTGTTTTGTTTTTCCTTGTATCTTGCCTGTGGCCTATGTCTCTGGAATATTTATAAAATCCTCCAATTCTTGGTCAGGAAATGACCTTCACTAAGAGAGATTTGCTGATGTTTTGGAGAAGAGTATCATGTGCATATAAATCTTTGTAAATGTGGCTTTAATAGATCTTAAAACCAGAGACCAGAATAAATAAAACAAACATCGTGTCTTCCAAGAGAAAGCAAAAAAAGCAGATCAATCCTTGCCCAGGTACTGTAGTAATTATGTACCAACAAGAGGTCTTACTTACCTTCTTTAGGAAAAAAGTAAGTATGATTTAGACCAATGACAAACATTAATTGGTTTTTAAAAGGAAGAGAATTCTAAGGGAAGTAATGAAACCGCCAATCTCCACTTCTTGCAGCTGAACAATGGGGCACATTGCTTTTTAAGAGATGAATCATTCTGACTTTATCAACCCTGATGTTTTGAACTGTAAGCCTAGCACTCACACATCAGCACCCATTTAGAAAGCATCCAGATTATCATTTTATATGTCCAATTTAGAGTACATAATCAAAGAAAAAAAATAGCCTGCATTTTGATTCTAGTGAGATAGATAGAGGGATGATTTGGGGATTGATCTCACTTCCATGAGTTAAAAGGAATCCTTCAGGAAGGCTTTATGGGAAAGGTAATAAGACAGGCCATGCTCAGTATGAGACTTGCACACATCTTGCACCCCCCAATTTAATTCAAATTAGTCTGTTCATGTTATTTCATTATCTCATTCTAATTTCAGTACCACAGATGTTACCTTATAGTATAGTACAATGCATGAATCTTTTTTTTTTTTTAAAGTACTTTTCATATAACATTGTGAGTCTTTGTGTGTGTGCTATGTTTCTCTATTCTCACAATGAAGTAAAGGAATTTGGATTTCTCTGTGGCAGAATTATACATAGATTCCTAAAACTGCTGCTGACAGAATATATTTCACTGGCAGTTTAAGTGATAAAGTAAGAGACTAGAGTATGAACTCTTCCCACGTTTGCCACTATCTGATTTAATGTCTTTATGATTTTTGTTGGTTTTGCTGTATACCCATGCTGTGTTCTGAATGTGTCTCTTCCAAATTTATATGTGAAAATCCCAGTCCTCAAAAGTTATCAAATTAGGATGTGTGGCTTTGGGGAGGTGCTGTTATGAGTGTGGAACCTCACGAATAGCATTAGTGCCTTATAAAAGAAGCTTTAGAGAGGTCTGTAGTTCCTTGTGCCATGTGAAGGTACAATGAGAAGTCTGTAAGACCCAGAGGAGAGTCCTCACACAACCATGCCGGCACCCTGATATCAGACTTCCATCCTTCAAAACTCTGAATGATACGTTTCTGTTCTTTATAAGCTACCCAATCTATGGTATTTAGTTAGAGCAGCCCAAATGGATAAAGACAACCCATTTATGAAAATGCAGGTAGTAAAATTTATCTGACATCCTATGAAATTCATGAGATGTGTCAACTAGAATGTGGTAGGGCACTTGGGACATGCTAAATTTCATGTCTTAAGAAAAAATGAATTCCGTATAACAAAATCTAATAAAACTGAATTCCATTAATTCTATCTCTATTAAAAAGCCGGTATAACAGATTCTCTGCTAGACCTCTCTTAGTCTTATGGAGAAGGAATTACTTTTGAATCAGCAGGTAAATTATTTTATTATTTGGAGTAAAAAACAAGGTTTTGTATTGTAACAGAATAAATGGTAGGTATACAATTACATTCTAGAATCATAACATACAATGTGCATTCAGAGACTGGATAGGACCATAACTAGAGGAAAGTTATGCACTTCCACAGTGGGACTCTTGTGCTACATTGTCCTATTTTCTATTATACACAGGAGTGGATATAATCCCATAAGACTTTACTGAAAGAAACCCGACCTATTTCTAATAATCAGGTAATAACCAGATTTTCTTTGCTAGACTTAAAACTGTTTCCAGTGCACAATACATTTTCAGAATATTTGAATATCTAAAATCACTAAATTTACATAAATTTACACACCACGCCTGCCATTTCCATGTATCTATCCTTTCATCCATTTTTTGGGGTTTTAACATAACTATCATAACAACATATGATTAGAAAAAAATAATCCAAAAAGACTTGAATGATTTTAATAAAGAGTCCATAATCTATCTTCTTCAGTTGACATAAAGAAAATACTCCTCAACCTTGCCATATAAAATCATAGTCCAGATATTATATAATATAGAAGTTTTAAGTTTTTAAAATATTCTTATAATATAGTTCTTACACAAAGTGATCCATGGGGGTTGGTCTTTCTTTTAATACCAAATGATTGAAAATAATGATTCGTGTTTTTATTATTTTTTTCAATTGTTTCAGCGTTACCATATATGGAGTTTGAGATAAAAGGAATATATTATTATTTAATTATTTTAGGTTATATTTTTGTGTAGTAAACAAGAGATTGATAGCTTTCTTTTCTCCCAGAGAAGACTTTGATATTAAGAAGAAAAGCTCTGCCCCAAAACAATTTTATCACTGTTATCTATGTTGCAGCAGTGCCTTGGAATTGAAAGATACTGTCTCTTCAGATATTGAATCTCTTTTTCTCTCTCACTTTCTTTCCATGGAGTGAAAAGTGTTGGCCCAGGTTACTGTGACAATGTCCAAAGAGAAAAAGGAAAAGGAAAGAAAACCATGCCATTGCTAACAAATCCTGCAGGTTTACAGAATAATCTCAGACATGAAAGGACAGTCTAGAGAAAATTGGCTCTATTTCAAAAGGGCTCCTTAGTTAGAAGCATAATAGATCCATTTTCATTAGAAAACAGAGAAGCAGGCTGTCTATACAGTGTTACCTAAGAAAAATCTGAACACCTCCATGTTCTCAAATAACTTTAAGAATAGTTTTACAGGGGCGCCTGGGTGGCTCAGTTGGTTAAGCCACTGCCTTCAGCTCAGGTCATGATCCCAGGGTCCTGGAATCGAGCCCCACATCGGGCTCCCTGCTCATGCAGGAAGCCTGCTTCTCCCTCTGCCTGCCGCTCCCCCTGCTTGTGCTCTCTCTCTCTCTCTCTCTCGCTATCTCTCTCTGTGTGTCAAATAAATAAATAAAATCTTAAAAAAAAAAAAAAGAATAGTTTTACAAGCCTAATTCGTCTTTGGGATAGGGCAATAAATTCCACTATTCAAATTCCAGTAGTCTCCTGGGAAAGTTAATTAATTCACTTTCCAATATATTTTTTAAAACATTTGCCTTGTTTTAAATATTTCAACTTCATAGGAAATTACAGATTTGAAAACTTATATATGTTATGTGGACAAATACTAATATTTAACAACTAATTATTTGGTACGGGTTATGTACCAGGCAGTTTTTTAGCAACGAACTCTTAGGGTTTAAAGAGGGACAGAACACAGTCTTTGCCTTCATTGGCCTTTGATTCTTATAATTGAGACTTGTGCACATAGCTCACTATAGTAAAAGATTGAAGGTAGCAAATGCTTTGGGTTAATTATACACACAATACCATAGGAAAATGAAAATATGTAATAATGTGAGAAGAAGGGGAAGAAGACTTTAGGTCCAAATTTGCTGAGATGATTTTGTGATGCCAGTGAGTAGAAGAGGGTTGAGTAGAGGTTATAAGAGAGGGGGTAACTCTGTATGCATTTCACAGTTGTGCCCTTAAACACATCAGATGTTGTCTGTCGGGGAAATATGAGGAAATGGAGTGTTAGCAAATACAAATAAATGAGATGGGAGAAGTTCTAGCAGTAAAGGAGAAGGGGCTGTTTATATAGAGGAGTCAGATAAAACCTGACTGATAAAATTACATATGACGGGAAAGATAATGGAAGAAGAGTGAGCTCTGTGAATGGCTATCTGGGTTTGGGGGGCTGGGTTTTGAATATTCCTGACAGAGAGGAAAGCAGTACAAAGGCTCGGAGTCTGGAGAGTAACTGCTGAATTACAGCAACGAGGAAGCAGTTGGGGTGGCTGCAGAAGGGGGAGTCAAGGTATGGAGTGGGGGTAGTAAAACAAGTGAGCTAAGAGGTAGATGAGTTGTGCTGAAAATTAAGAAATGTTACACAGACTTTCTAGAATACCCAGAAGAGCACAACATTGACAAATGGTTTTGATTTGCCTAATAAATCTTTAAATGATTACGATTAGAAAGATGGCTGTTTTTACTATACATTTTATTTTTTTTAAAAGATTTTATTTATTTGACAGAGAGAGAGAGACAGCAAGAGAGGGAACACAAGCAGGGGGAGTGGGAGAGGGAGAAGCAGGCTTCCCGCTGAGCAGGGAGCCCGATGCAGGGCTGGATCCCAGGACCCTGGGATCATGACCCGAGCCAAAGGCAGACGCTTAACGACTGAGCCACCCAGGCGCCCCTTTACCATACATTTTAACCCCTGATAAATTATTTCTCTTTTCCAGGATGCCTGGGTGGCTCAGTCGGTTAAGCACTGTCTTCGGCTCCAGTCATGATCCCGGGGTCCTGGGATCGAGTCCCGCATCCGGCTCCCCGCTCAGCGGGGAGTCTGCTTCTCCCTCTGCCTCTGCCTGACACTCACCTTGCTTGTGCTCTCTCTCTATGTCAAATAAATATATAAAATTAAAAAAAAAAGAAAACTTAAAAAAAATTATTTCTCTTTTCCTCCCCTAAATTTACTTTCCCATAACGACATTTGGAGCATGGATCATTTGATAAATAATAGAAGATTTTAGTTCTTAAAATTAATTCTGAGACTTGAAAATTATTTTACCAGATGGACTGAGATTTGTAGCTTACCATATTCTTACTTAGGTGGTATTACCAATTAACTGCTGAGTGGAAGTGACACCTGGAAATTCCATTGAGAAAAAGATGGTACTTTTCTTTCCTTTTCCTTTTTCTACCTTTGGACATTGTATCAGGACCCTTGTCCAACAGTTTTCTCTCCATAGAAAGAGAGAAAGAGAGATCAGAAAAGTTTCAGTATCTGAAGAGGTAATATCTTTCTTTCAATCCCAAGGCACTGTTACAATATAGATAATACTAATAAAATTTCTTTGGGGACAGAATTTTTTTTTCTTAACCCTGAAGTTTTCTCCAGGAAGGGAGGAGAAATCTAAATCACTTGTTTACTCCAGAAAAAAGAAGCTAAAAGAATAAAATAGATGACAAAAGATGTGTTTTATCATAAACTTATCATAAACTTCAAAGGAACTGTATCTTTAATTTCAGTGGACTTGTTGGATATTTGGATGTCTGCAGCTTGCCCTGAGAAAGCTAAAAATAGCAATGAAGATAATTAGAAAACTGTGATCTTACTATTTTATAGTAAGACAGGGATGAGATTATAAGGGCAAATACACATTGAAAATAGGAAGCTTAATTCTCCCTGTTGAAAATTAGAGAAAATACTTTCTCCCTTCACTTTTCTTAGAGCACTTACTTTAGAAAACTTGTAATGTTAAGTTCTGTCTCTTTGAAATGTATATATATTTGTTAAAAAGCAAAATAGTCTTTTGCCAGCTGTAAGATCCAGGAATGTCTGTTTCAAGGTGTTGGGAACAATCTCTGATATGTAATCATCAAGGCAGATAGCCACCCTATCTCCCAGGTTCTGTAGAACAAATGGTAGGAGCCTAACTTGGGTGAACACTTCCTTCAAAGTTGCAAAACTACGTCCTGTTCTAAAGATATGAGTTTATTTTTCCTTTGGATAAAGCCAATTAGCAAACTCAGATGACCACTCTAATTACTGAGAATGAACTATGTATGACAAATGGTGCTGTCAAATCCTCTTACCTGAGATCCAGTTATTGTTTATCTTGAGAACATGTGTGTAATGTGTTGTCCCAGCTTGTCTTTTTAAAGGGAGAGATTTCTTTCTGTCCATGCAATGTTTTAGTAGATTACCTGTGATGCACAACACATTCTGGTTTAATGTTTATTCAGTAGCAAAATTGTTTTCTTTCTCTTCCACCTTTGCAAAAAGTTTTCTGGATTAGAAGATTTTTTTTTAAAAAATCTATTTCCCCAATGCATGTAATATATTATTTAGTATACCTACTTTTGCTAGACTCTAAGTTCCATGTATGCAGGGCTTTATCTGTTATATTCTGTATCTCCAGTATCTAGAATACTGCCTGGCATGTAGAGATACCATATAATTATCATGAATAATAAGTGTACCAATCAATCAGTAAATGAACTAGAATTTATCATGTGATTTTTGTCAACAAATTTTTCTTTGATAAAATGTCATTTCTGCTTTCTGGTAGCTCCCAAGCCTAGTTCCATGTTGTAAACTAGTGTATAAAACATAGAAAGACCCAAACTTTTAATTGGGGGTAATGGAACCCCCAATTACTCAGACATCTTTAAATCTTAATCAGGACAGTAAGGATGTAGGGATAAAACAGAAAATGCCTTGGTCTCCATTCCTGTCTGTTACCCTTTCCATCATATAAGGAAGGGAACAAGTCATTAAACCCTGATATCAGAACTTATGTTCTCATATCAGAATTGTAGTACACATGGAGATTTAGCCACAGTGTCCTTTTGCAAATCATAAAAGACTTTTTCCTCTGACTTACACATCATTAGGAACCTGAGACAGGAATGTTCTCATAGAATAACATAACATAAATATTGTTCCCTACAAGAAGACACTTCAGGGCTTTTGTAAAAGATGTGTATGTAGCTATATTTATTCAGGAGAACCTGAGACTTGAAATATACCAACATCTCAGTTTGTCTGAAGGAAAAAGGATTTGTAACAGCTGCTATCCACAGGTCTCTGCACCCAGTGATACTGATATAATAGAGAGGAAGGTTGCAGAATTTAAATTAGACCTAATAGATACATTTTAGAGGATATTATATGGAGCAATCCAGCATTAGTAAAATAATATATATGAATTCTTAATAGTTTACCCTGCAGAATGATTTTTGTATATTTTATGCCAAGGAAAACAATGCTTAGATACTCAAAAATGAGCTCCCACAAGATTTCCCCATAAACTTCATGGCTCTAAGGATTATTTATTAATGCTTTTCTGTTGCAGATTAAGAATATGGGGAAGAAAAGTAGGAGAATGTGATAATTTTAATACACTGATGATAGCTTCAGGATATTCTTCTGAAAATGGAAGTACTTAAAGCCTTCATTGAGCCTTCAGGCAATTCAGCAGCTCTTTTCTCCTGCTGCTTCAAAAACCATTTATACCACGAAACCTATTGGACTTCCTAACATTTCCCTTCCAGGAATCCACATTCAGATTTGATTGTACCTTAGAGGTGATGGATGCCTCAGGCCTAAATTCCACTTGGGCAAACATTCAAAAGACCCACTGAAGCCATGAGATGTCATTTGCATAGTTATGTCTGCACAGCCAAAGCTTCTACCAACTCCAGAAATAAAAGGAAGAATTATGATAGAGGAAGGACTCCAAGTATTACAAGAAGTTCTCTCTTCTATATTTGTTCTCATGAATTATTATGCCAATGTATTAAACATATGATTTCTTGTGGTAATCAAGTGGACATCTTTACAAAAGAATGATCAGCTTGCGTGTGAGAAAGAAGTTATTCTATTAGAATTAGTTTATGTCTGAAATTATGCTTAGATTTCTCACATCATTTTGGTGGTGACACTTCTTGCAGCTGGAGTATAATTTCATTTGGTATGGAAGTAATTTTTTTAGTATAAAGTTTCTCAGAGAAGCAGGCTTACAGGAAGACTTTAGAAGAAATGGATCCATTTGCTGGGGGAAAAAATCTGTTGCTAATACTGACTGCCAGAAAGAGACTAAATTGCTCTTAATGTAAAGAGCTTTATTTTCACAACTAAACAGACATGTGCCATTAACATAAACAATTTAGTATATTTTATGCCATTTATGTTCGTATGGACCAAAATGTGCCCTCTGTTCCCCAAAATTAATATGTTGAAGCCCTAGCCCTCAACAAGACTATATTTGGAGATTAGGAATTTGAGGAGACAGTTAAGATTAAATGAGGTCATAAGGGTGGGGCCCTAACCCAACAGGCTGGTGGCTACATGCAAACAGGAACAGGCACCAGGAGGGCATGTATGCAGAGGGAAGACTCTGTGAGGATACAGCAAGAAGGTGCTAGCTGCAAGCCAAAAAAAGAGTTTTCACCAGAAACCACCCCAGTTGGCAGCTTGATCTTGGGCATCCAGAATCCAGAACTATTAAGAAAATGAATTTCTGTTTTTTTAAGCCACTGAGTCTGTGGTATTCTGTTATGACAGCCCAATCAGACTAATACGTATGCTAATTCTGATTTCTTTTAAATATGGAATTCCAGAGATGGGAAAAGTGACTCAACTAAGGCTGCTATTGTGCCTTACTTTTCTTGAGGTGATAAATATGGTGATATATTATGAGTTTGGGACATATCAAAACCAGCCTTTAACTATAGGAACAGATAGGGTTGGGCTGAATAAAATGATTGAATGTTACTAGTAAGTCTTTATTATTGTTGAGCATAGGGCATTTAATTCAATAATTGTCAACTGCAATAATGGACTGAATGATTGCAGATATACTTTATTTTCATTTCAGTATAAAACTACTTATGGATTAACGTGTCCTTGTGGGCTTTGGTCCAATAACAAATCTCTGTCAGACAAACTTTCAGAAGCAGACTTAACAATTTTTTCGTACTCAAAGTTTATAACTGGCTGATTTTGACAGGGCAGGTCACAGAAATGGCCAATTTGGTCATACGAATCTCCTTGGGGGCTTCAGCTCAAAACACTTTATATTGATTCCTAGGTAAATAATACAGTGCCTTGAAGGGTCTTTTCTCATATGATTCTTTCAGCTCACTTATTTTGTATTTTTCTCCTGCAAGTTTCCATTAATTTCTTATTGCTTCCCCCCAGCCAATTCACTCTCCCCCAAATTTAGCAACTAATTTATCTGGTCACCTTCTACCTATATGCTGAATTTACTCTTTTACTCTTAGATAACTGTTTCCTTTCTGTCTAGCATTTTTGGTGGAGTTCTCTCAGTTGGTTCTCCTCTTAAATAATCTCATCTCCCCAATATATCACTTCCCCAATAGTCTCACTGGAACTTACTGTGAATTTCATCTTCTGTCCAGGTTCTCTTCTGCTTCTGTGTTTAAATTTATTGATTATATAGACTTTATTTACCCTTTGTATGTCTATATTTTCTACCCCAGAGATAATATTCTTGAGAATACTTAATAGAACTTGTGACTTTCTTTGGTAAGGTATTTTGATAGCATATATTATCTCTGGGGCACCTGGATGGCTCAGTTGGTTGAGTCTAACTCCTGGTTTTGGCTCTGGTCATGATCTCATGGGTCATGAAATCGAGCCCCATGTGGGACTCCATGCTCAGTGGGGAGTCTGCTTGGGATTCTCTCCATCTGCCCCTCCCATCACTCACATGCGCACACACACTCCTGCGCTAAAATAAATAAATCTTAAAAAAAAAAGTTATCTCTATTAGTTTGAAATCAGCAGCTTTTTTTTTTTGGTAATGGCTTATTTTGTTATTAAAATCTATTAATTTATTGTTTGTATAAATAAGTAGATAATAGCAAATGTCAATCTGATCAAAATTATGGTTACTTTGGAGACATACTGGCAACACAAAGAGTATGTTAGGTAGAGATGGGATAAAATAAATAGATATTTTATTTTATGGCATGGACATTGGGATGGTTAATTTTATTGGGATGGTTAATTTATGTGTTTACTTGGCTAAATTATATATAGTACCCAGTTCTTTAATCAAACACTAAGCTAGTCATTGCTGTGAAAGTATTTTGTAGATGTAATTATCATGTACAGTCCATTGGCCTTATATTTGTGGCTTTGGAATTGGGTAATGAGTAGAGCCTTGAAGATATTTCATGAATGCTAGAAGAAACCTATAGTGTCTTGAAGAGAAATATGAATGTTAAAGGTGATTCTATTCAAGACTCAGAAGGAAGTGAAAAGCATGGTAGAGAAAGCTTCTGTTGTCCCGGAGAACACAAATATTGTCATGAACAGAATGTTGGGGAAATAAAATTAAAGGAAATAAGAAGGAATTGTGTATCATGCTATTGGACAATGGAGGGAAGGTCATTCTCATTATAAGGTGACAAAAGTCCTGGCTGAATTGTGTCCTGTTGCGTGTAAAGTAGAACTTGCCAGCGTTGAACTTAGATACTTAGCTGAGGAGATTTCAAGCAAAAAATGGGAAGTGCAGCTTGATTTCTCCTTGATCCTTATAGTAAAAGGTGAGAGGAGAGAAGTAAATGGAGGAAGGAACTGTTAAGCATAAAGGAACCAGCACTTGATGATTTGGGAAATTCTCAGCCTTTCCAGATAGTGTACTCTGTAATCAGAGCCCAGGATGTGACTGGATAATTGTATGCTAAAAAGATCAGTCCCATGTTTCGTAGATTCAATTAACCATCTCTGGACAAGCAAGGATAGGAATGGGGTTATCCAGGAAGGATGTGGGTATTTCTCTTGTGTAATGGCATCTACCCCCTTGAAAGCCACAGAAGACTAACATGGTTTTTAAGAGTGTTACATCAGCAGACACACTTGTACTTTGACCGAAGGGGGCACAGAGAGGGCAAAATGAAGGAAAGCTGTCAGAGTTCCGGGATTCCGTACACAGGAAATGGGCTGATAGAATTACTCAGCTACAAACATGCACTATTCAGGAAAAGAAAATGATTTCTGTTTCACAGTGCAGATGCAGACTTAGAGGGCAGAGTCAGGAGTCAACACAGTCCAGAGGTTGGGCCTACAGGACTACTGCAGGCCCATAGGGCACAGCAAGCCACAGAGAATTATACTCAGGCCTTGAAACCTGTTGGAAATTGTCCTGCTTCATTGTAAACTTGCTTTAGACTAGGGACCTGTTTATTCCTTTCCAGAGCCTTCAGAGGGAGCATGGCCTTGCCAGCATCTTTTCAAACTTCTGGCCTCCAGAACCATGAGAGAATTTATTTCTGTTGTTTTAAGCCACCCCATTTGTGGTAATTTGTTATTCTATCCCTGTGAGACCAGTAGAGCTTGTGGAACAGTTAACAACTAGATACTTCCTTAATTATATTATGCATAACTTATGCCTCCTCTAATCTAAACGAATACTGCTTGTATAAGTCAAGGTGTATGTGGACTTCAAATACTGACTTGCTCAGTATACCAGGTTCTAAACGAAGTGAGTCATGACTAAAAGTTGTAATCTCTTTTTTCATCTCACTTTTCCCCCTTCTTCCTCCTCTCTTTTCTTCTCCTTCTAATGTATCAGTAAGTTATCAAAAATTTTTCTTAAAAGTAGTTGAAATGTATTTAAAGTCTCTTTAATGTATGAAATGAAAAAAATAAAGAATTCTAGTTCTGGACCAAGGAGAACTTGATTTCAGTTGACTAGGTCTTACAGTTCCATATTTTATATACATATATGAAGTATATATATAAAAATATATAAATTATATATATGTGTGTGTATATATATACACACATATACATACACACATATGGGGAATATATAATATGAACATATAGAATATAAAAGTTCTAATCTCATTTGGATTTTTAACAGCCTATTGGTAAAAATAATTATAGTTATTTGAAAAAAATTCACAGGATTTACCTAGGAGATCCTGATAGTTTTAATGATGTGTTTACATGACATTTGAAAATGTATTATAATTTCAGTCAACCAGAATAATTGTCTTAATCTATAAGTTACAAACATATTCACTATTTAAATGGAAAAAAAATCATCAATTAATTACTTACCATGCACTTTTTATCCTTATGAAAAATTCATAGGATAAAAGCTCCACTGCAGGTAATTAGAGCACATTATGTATAATCACTTGCCACATTCCGTGTTTTAAATCAGTCATTTTTTGTGTTCATACGTTTGAAGTAATTTCAGAAGTAAATAATCACAGAGCCCAACAAATGAGATAAAATGTAAAACAAATATAGCAAAGTATATTAAGAAAGCAATGCAATGAAGCAGAATCTCTTCTGTGAGCAACCAGGCAGCTTTTAGGTAGTTGGAGGTATTGGAAAAACAGCATTTTAATAACCACATATAGTTGAGGATCCTGGAAAATAATAATTTTTTATGCAAATACAACAGGAAAAAGTGAAGGTATAATCAAAGTGCAATGTAATTAATAAGGGACAAGTATCTAGTGAAACAAAAGATCAAACTAGTTTTTAAAAAAGGCAATGAATGTAAGCTGTTTTAAAAAAATATTATTTTCCAGGATCCTCAACTCTAAGATATTGTAATATTTCTTCAGACATGAGTATTGCATTACACTGAGTAGATTATAAGCTACAGGACTGTCAGTTTCTCCAGTTCACCTAGTATATTCTACACAAAGTAAGAATTCAATAAACATATATTTTTAATGTAGATGCCAGGAGAACATCAATCACAAGTCAATCAGAGAGCAGAGAGACAGTCTTTTTAAAAATGTAATTGAAGTGTAGAGTATAGCAGTAAGAACTTCCTCAGTGTAAGTGCTAAATCACCATTTACAAGAATAATAACCACTGGGAGTTCAAATATCAGGCTTTACACCTTAAGCAGGTTTGGGCTGTAAAGAAACACTTTCCTATAGATGGTACACCCAAGGATACTACACCTCATTGAGAAGGGTATGTGTGGGAAAAGTTGCCTTTCTACAAAGGTCTCAATGAGCAAATATGTTTCTTCTTTTGTTCAGACTATTACGAACATAGAAAAGAATAATAGAAATAGAATAGAATAATGGAATCCTCTAAGAATGTGTCATCAGTGAACTATTTCAGGTTATTAAGTGGCTTAAAGGATTATTGAAAACCTAATAAACCTAAAGGAACCTTTCAGAATTCTCAAAGCCACACCTCAAAAGTGGCCACTAGGGAGTTGTTCCCTCTTTTAAAATTAGGAAGTCATCTTCTGCAATGGAAAGCTTTGATAAACTCTGTTTCCACACTGCTGTTGTTGCAATAACTAGGATGCCTCCACATTCAGGAAATTGCCGCATCCAACCTCTACTTGTACTGCTCCAAGTTCCAAACTTGCCATGTCAGCTCTGAGCACATGAATGATCACATAAACGTGATGGAGTCCCTCAAGGCTGGTGACCTGAGGCTCGTCAGTAGTCAAAATGGTCAAGATCAAGTATTACTTCTTTCATTAAATTTCTCCAGTTTTCAGAAGAATTAGTCCCACTCAGTATCCTCATTGAATTTTGTATATTACACCATTTTAGCATGCATTACAATCCCCTGCAATTATTTGTTTGTGCATCTGTTTCCATTGCTGATTTCTGATTTCCTTTAGAACAGTAGTTCTAAACTTTTTGCTCTAAAGTTGCCTTTCCAGTCTTAAAATTATCAAGTCCTTCAAAGAGGTTTTGTTTGTGTAGTAATACCTATTGGTATTTATCACGTTAGAAATTAAAACTAAAAAGAATTTAAGGCATGAGAATTCACAAGCATTTATTACATTAGTCATCAAAGCAATAATGCCATTAAATGTTATGCAGCCTCTGTAGATACTCATGGGAGAATGAGAGTAAAAAAGGAATAAATATCCTAATAGTATGAAAATAATTTTGACCACACTGACCCATAAAAATGTCCCCAGAACTCCTGTGGGTCCCAAAATTATTCTGAAAACCATTGTTTCAGGGAAGTGTAGTAGTTTGGAGGAATTTGAACTCTCCATGTACTGTCATAGGTTCAGACCATGAAATGTTAGGTGAGTGAGAAACATAGTCATTAGCATTTGGGGAACCAAGTTGGGGGTTAATGTGGAAGCTCTGAATTTAAGACTTTATTTTCAGGAGAAAATAAACTGTTTACATGATTATATTTCTATCCAGATAAAAGGTAGAACCGTATGAAGTTATTACTTTCAGATCTGAAAACATTGAACACTAGAAATTGGTCCTAACTAAACAGGATACACTTTAATTAAATGAAAAAGTGAAAATATAATCATATATATACTTTTACTTATAGTACATTTCGATTTTACCCAAATTCGATACACCATGGATGACATGTTGCATTCAGATCTATTTCTACCATGATGAAAATCTATGTATCATGTTTATTTCTAAGTAGAGGTTTGTCTTATTTCCATACTAATATTACAAATAAATTTATATTTGTTTTGGAGTCTTCAAAGCTAACAAATTCCTCTAGTCAAATATGGGAGAAGTTTTGACAACATTCAGTCTTGGATCTCATGGACAGTGAATTCTAATCCCAGTTTTGCCAGTGACTAATTCTGTGGCATTGAACATGTCATTTTACTTTTCTGTCTCAGTTCTGTCATCTGTGAAGTAGAGATAATATTGTTCAGTTGAGCACATTGTGCTAGCTTGTATCCTCTGGATGACTTCACAAAAGAAATTCCACATATGAATTTGAATATATGCCAAGAAAATTGAAGTTATCTACTTCAAAAGCATGCAAGAAAGAGCCAAAGGAAATAATTTTGAAAATTCACTATATGCATTTTAAAATTGAAATAGATATCATCCTAGGAAATCCATTACCACATTTGTAAAAATTTAAGAGATAATTGTTTTTTCTCTTATTATAGAAGAAAGTCAGACATCAAAGTGCAACTTGTCTCTTTTGGAAAGGTTATAATTTCATCACAGTCATTTAACTATCTATTAATCACAGTTGGTGCTAGCTGATTTACTGGAAAAACTGTTCAAACAATGACAGAAAAGAATAAATCTTTTTGCTCTTTGTACTAAGTAACTGGCTCTTTCAGCCTCATGAAACTTCTGTATTGCTAATTTAAAAAATAAATTTCCTGAGGTACAATGTCAATTTTTCTTAAAAGTAGTAGCCAAGTCAGAGAAAAAGGAATGTTGAAAATTATATACACATCTTTACATATGTAACAGTGAATTACTTCTAGTTTACTTTTGGCCATCCCTGGTATTTTACATTGTTGGTAATATTGTTTGCTGCTATTTCAAGAATCATGCATAGTATCTTTCAGGTACCTTTAATTAAAGTGTAACATTAGTGATTATGATCACAAGATCTGGAATCAAAGAAATTTGGGTTTGAATTCATTTTTTCCATTTATAAGCTATAGAACTTTTTAAATTTATTATTTCAAAAGTTACTTATTGCAATGAATATATAATTGTACTGAACATTAAACTATATGTTTGGTTATAAATAGATAAACATTTGCTTTAGAAAATTTAAAAAAATCCATTATGTGAAAAATACCTTTTGAATAGCATGAACTCTGACTTATAAATGTTAAGAGTTGTTTTATCTTGCAGATATATAAATTCAGTATAACTATATTTTAAAGAAGTTTGGAGGAAAACAGGAAAATATTAATAGTGGCCATATTTACTCCTGGGGCGTAGAACTGGTATGTTAAAGATTATTGTTTTAGACCATCCTGCATTTTCTAAATTTTCTGTGATTAGTATATTTAACCTCTACAGTGTTTTCTCTTTATCCTGTTGGGAAGTTTTGTTCCATTCTTGGGTTTGATTTCTGTATCATTAAAACAAAAATAATAATAATACCTTTTTAGACTCGTATAATGATAAAATGTAAACACAGAATTGATGGAAAAAATATTATACCACTTTTCAGATCCATTGAAACCACTGTATCTCCAAGCCTCCTTTACAACTTATTTCATATTTCAGATTTGTATATTTAATTCTTAACTATGAGAACAGAATCCAGAACTTTAAGACATCTGGATATTTTAGTGATACTGGACTGGGGCTGATTAGATTACTTGGGTGGAATACAGTGTTGAGCATAAAGGCTATGGGTTCAGTCCCCACTGTTGACAGATCCCATTGTTTCAGATAAGAAGTCATTATTCTTGTCTTTATTACTGTTTGTAATGAAATTTTCTTATCAGGCTGCTTTTAATTATTTCTTTATTATTAGGTTTTCAGCAATTTGATTGTAATGTGTCGTGGTATGGTTTGTGTTTTCTCTTTGGGTTTCATTGAGCTTCTTGAATATTTCATTATGTAGTGATTTTGTGGTACATCTCCCAGGAATATGGATATAAAACTCAGGATCCTCTCCTTCAGATATACATTGGCTTCTTTCCTTTTTCCTTCCCCTAATTCCTTCTCAGTTAAGGTCCTTTATTTAATTTAATTTTTTTTTTTTTTTTTGGCATGGAGGGAGTAATTAGGTACCGTAAGAGAGTACTACACTGATGTAGATCAAAAAGGTGATACAAATGACTATTTGAAAGAACACTCTGGCATAGTTACTACTTTTGCTTGAAAGAACAATCACTCAGACATAGTTACTACTTTTCACCCCCAAAATCCGTTTCACAGTATGGCTGAATTTATGCTTAGTAAAAATGGATTTTAAATGGTGAACCACTGACTTCTTTAAAGGCATTGAAAGACTTACAATGAACCAGTGGGATTTATTCTATGTAATACATTCATTTCTAAAAATTTGCCATTAAGAGGGCAAGGATGAACTGTTATTCGGATGAAAGAAATTCATATCTTAATATATTCAAGGTAAGTGAGATTAATAAAGCAAAATTGTAACTTGAACACATAATTTAAGACTCTTGTTTCTATTTGATGGTCTTGATCCCTAGAGTTTTATGAAGATCAAATTTAGCTGAGTTTGACTTTCCAGATCTTGTTTAAAGAGGGGCAAGTCCTTTAACATTTTGCTCCAATGTGCCACCTTTGGCATGACTTAGGATCATTAGTGCAAAATGCTTCTCTCTGCTGTGCACCCAGAATTGATTTAGTGCTTTTCTTTTTACTTCTCCCCAGCAGAAATTCTTTCCTCATGATCTGGCCAAAAAAATCCCAAACATATTCTAGTACAGTGTTTTTATCATTTCTACATTAAAAAAAAACACAACCATATTCTTTTCACATATGTTCTAAAAGCCAGATTAACAAATTGAAGAAGTAAAACCACACATAATTCATGCTAGGAAAGCTAATATGCTGTGCACGCGTGCGCACATCCGTGCGCGCGCGCACACACACACACTTCAATTTACTTGTAAATACAGAAAATCTACAACTTAAAAAGCTGACCTATGGGAGAGAGTTGGGGGCATAAAATTTTGTTGGGACAGAGATAAATATACTCGCAGAAAGAGCAAATCCTACATATTGAAAACAAGTGTTAAGTCCTGAAATCAAAAAAGAACTTTGGGTGGGATGGCAGTGTTAGAAATTCATCACTTATGGGACAAAAAGAGGAGGATTTTGGAGGTGTTCCTCAGATGGTTGATGGTGAATGTAAAGGAGGGAAGCAAGAGGAAAATAAATCTTCTAGAGCAAAATAAGGGGGAGAAGGAGAAGAAAAAGAAGCACAGAAGTAAAAGACACAATGATCCCCCCTTCCAAATAAAGCTGCCATTATGGAAACTACACTTCTCTGTAATATCAGAAGAAGGCGAACTTGAACTAAACAATTTAATTGGCAACCCAACCTCTCCTTGGTATTGTTGCTGATTCTGTAAAATAGGAGACCTTATGCAATGGACAGAAAACTGCTTGCAAAACACATAAACCACAACAAGAAGAAAACATATAATGAGAATGACAAGATTTTAGCTAATGACTTACTTTTCAAAAACAAAAAAACAAACAACTGAAAAACCTGGGGAACACACCAATCTGAATTAAACATCCTTAAGCAGTCATGTGGATGAGTATATTAAAAGAAACTCTTCAAGGAAGACATTCAAAAACTCAGATCAGAAATGGATAATAAAGTAAAATAGGAAATAAGAGTTGGCAAACTCATGAAAGACATTGGAAAAAAGTACAAAATCATTTCACGAATGAAGAATAAATTACAGAATACACACACAAATAACGTTGATTCAACAGAAACCATAGGAGACGTCATTTGGTAAAGGTAGGAACAGAAACGAGAAGAAATAAAAAGTAGAGAAGCAAATACCATTAAAAGAGAGGGAGTAATAAATATAGAAGATAAGCATAGAATGTCCAAACATATACATGCATTAGTCCCAACAAAGAAAAAGACAAAATAATGAAATAAAAACTAATATTAAGAAGTATACTCCAAGAGGCCATTTCAGAATAAAAGACTTACTACATTTTCATTTTGAAAAGGCCTGTCATATAAGTTAGAAAATTGATATACAGTGGCCACATTGGAGATTTATCCTGATAAAATTAGTAGACTTTAAAGATAAAGAAAAAAAACACTCCATATTTCCAGGGGGAAAAAATGTTACTAAGGAATAAAACAGAAAACAATAATAAATATTTTCTACTCCATGCTGTCACCAACTCCTTCAGCCTCAATTTCTTTTATAAGCTCTTTAAATATAAGAGCACAAGAAGATTGAAAGCAGTACATACCTGAACACAGTAAAACCGAAGAAAGTAGTGATAGCTATATTAATATCAAAATAAATTGGAGGTAAAAAGTATAAGGAAAGATAAACATGTATTTCATAATAATAAAATGGCAAGTTTATAAAAAAGACATAACAGGAGTAAATTTGTAAAGCCCCTAAATATCATATAAATTAATTTGGTATAGTTTGTGAAATTGACAAACCCCTTGAAAAATACACCAAAAACTGAAAAAAGGAATTAAAAGTACTGAGTGTCCTATATCTATAAATTAAGTTAATCTGTAAGAAAATTCTTAGAGAATACTCCAGTTCCAGATAGCTTTGTTGTATCAAATTTTCCATATATTTAAGAAAAAAATACAAATCATATAAAAATAATCTAGGGAATAGAAAAAAATTGAACACTTCCAAACTGGTTTTATGAGTGCAGCACAATTTTAATATCAAACCCTGAAAAGAGTATTATAAGAAAAAAAACAAAAAGCAAGACTGTATCTCTCACAAATATAGATGCAAAAGTAAATTGAATTCCTCAGTATATAAAAACAATTATATGTTATGACAAAATGAGGTTTATTTTAGGAAAGCCTGTTTCATTTAACATTAGAAAGTCAATAAATACATTTTATTCACAACCTCAAGATATGTTTTTCAAGAAGAAAAACATATCTTTTCAATAGAAAAGGAACAGTTTTTTGACAAAATTCAACACATAATCCTTTTTAAAAACCACATAAACTAAAAAAAAATTTTTAAACTGTAAACTGGGAACAGTACAAAATTTATTTTTCAGTGGATAAAGTGCATTTGGAAAAAACCTACAACCAATAATATAATGATGAAATGTTAAGGTTGTCCCACTGAATTAAGGAAAAAGTCAACATTTTCTACTATTCAGTATTTTATTGGAAATCCTAGCCAGTGGATTAAGACAAGTTAAAAAGGACAGCTGTTATAAAGATTACAGAAAAAATGAAACTACCATTATAAACAGAAATTTCAGAACACTCAACAGATAAAATATTAAAAATCATCAGGGAATATAGTGTAGTTGATGGATAAGTAGTTGATATAAAAATAAAGGATGTTTCATATATGAGCAAACACCAAATTTAAAAACATCTCATTTATTCACAGAATGCCTACAATATCTAGATAGAAATGTAGGCAAAATCTTTATTTTGGACACCTTTATTGCAGTATTATTGACATAAAATAAATTTCACATTTGCAAGTATGCAAATTGGTTAGTTTTGACATACCTATATCCTATGAAACTTTTACAAAAATAAAATTCTTTCCCTATTAAAAATGCATTTAAAATATTTATAGGAAAATTATTTTGTGTCTGAAAAATTGCTTTGAAATACTTAAAAAATAGCATGGCATGGTGCTATAAATAAAAGAATGATAAAATGTTGATAATTGCTGATACTCTTGATAAATACATGAGAATTTATTACGTCACTTTCTCTATTCCTATATGTCATTGAACATTTTTTTAAGGGAGGAAATGCAGAGGAAGGAGGTTGACAATGATCAAACCAAATAATCAGTAAAGCATTCAAGCACAGAGTGTGCATAATAAGTAAAATTTTAAGAATAAATGTCTAGATAGAAGTTGAGTTTTCAAAATTTGTATTTCCTCAATTAGCTATTATAGTTCTCAAAAATTTAAGCTCACAAATTTGAGCATATCATGTTTTAAAATTCACCATCAAACCTCACCTCAGAGCTAGATTTTCTTCTCTAGCATATCCACATTTTGAAACATCAGGCATCTTTGTGATCAAAAGACCCTCAAATGATCTGACTAGTCAGTAATCTAGTTGCTATGGGCTTTCGTTTTTCAGCTTAACTTTGCTTTGTATTGTATGGGTCTGTTTTACCATGCTGCTGGCCATGTTCTGAATGTCATAAAGAAAAACTGCCAAGATGAAGCGAACGATATATTTCCTCTGTTTTCTAGCTATATCTTCTCCCTTTTCCTATGTTGTCTTATACCTATTTCTATGTGTAAGAAGTACAAAGCTATACACTGTTTTCCAACCAAACAAGGAATTTTTTTTCTTTAAAAAACTAAGCATATTTCCTGTAATACATATTTCCAGATACTGGCTCTCCACTTGTTTTTAAATTGCTAATGCAGTGACTGCTATAGTGTTGGTATTTAAAATTGCCTCTAATAATTTTTTTGAAATATCATATATTTCTGCTACAAAATATTAAATTTTGAATATATTAAAGCAAGAGTGAATGTTTAAACTATTCTAGCACTTGGTAACCATTTCATATATGTTTATTAACAAAAGAAAAACTTGAGGTACCTGGTCAAATGCTCAAATATAGAGTATTAATGAATGAATAAGTAAATAAAATTGGTATTTATGTAGACATGATTATGATATAAAAGTGATAAAATGATATAAAATGCTAATGAAATATATTTTTATTGGATATATTTACTTGACAGTTGTACAAAATCCGTGATATTAATGAGAAAAAAATTAACAGAAGAGAACAGAAAAATGGCAGAGGACAGAAGGAAAGGAAAAATAAAATAGAGCCTAAGAATGCATGAGGCTACTGGAAGCTAGGAGTGAGGCCTGGAACAGATCCTTCACTAGCATCTTTAGAGGGAGTGTGTCTCTGCCAACATTTTTAGGATTCTGTTCTCCAGAACTGTGAGACAATAAATACATATTGTTTTAAGCCAGGTAGTTTGTCATATTTCATTACTACAGCTCTACCTAGGAAACTAATAGAGGTGGGGAAAAATTGCTTATTTGTTTTCAGTTATTTTTAGCTCAAATTTAAAATTTTCTTCCATTAAGAATATAGCTAACACTCAACAATGTTATTTGCAATGGCCAATAGAAAACATAGCTGTGTTTATATTGTTAGTGTTGTTGGAGTATCTCTAGGTAATACTGATCCTCAGCATTACTTTGTTTAGAATAGCTACTTGAACCACAGCTATATTTTGTTAGGTCATATAATAAAGAACATTATTTATACAGAGTATATATTAGTATATCTTAATTTTGTTAATATGTTGATAACTGTTTCCGATGTAATTGGTACCCTCTATAACGATGTTGTTTGTAATGCCCATTTGAAAAGATTAATCAGAGAAGAGGTTTAGAGATTCATAAGACTGTCAAGGGTGTCCCTGTCACAAAAAGTATTAAGAATCTTGTTCCAAAGGATATTCAAAATGATAATAGCTGAGGTTTTTTGAATCCAATAAATGACACCAAACATCAGGTTTAAGAATTACAAGAACACAAGGAATCTGATCTGCAAAAGCACACCTAGACATCTCTTGATTAAACTTCCGATTAAAAGAAAGACAAAGGGGTATCTTAAAAGCAGCAAGAACAAAGGCAGATTATCTTCAAAAGAACAGCTTCTCAGCAATATCAGTGGAAGTATAAAACCATGGATCCATCAAAGAATCAGGAAAATACATGGTGTTCTTAGAGGGATAAGGATAGTTCCATTTTCCATCAGCCAGAATGGAAATCCTCATATTCATAAGCATCAGGTAGAGTACTCAGAAAAGTTTTGCCTAAGTAGACCTAGATTAAATGATATACTGCTCCATGAAGTGAAGTCTGAAAGAAACAAACCTGAAGAAATAAAGCTGTTCATAACTAACTAAACTATTTCCCAGAACAAATCTCAAAAATATTTATAAAAATACAAAAATAACCAGCACCAAACTAAGTAAAACCTTAATGTGTAGCATTCATTCAATAATTGTCAGGCATGCAAAGAAGCAAGATAATTTGACCCATAATAAGAACAATTAATCAAAACCATACCAGAAATGACACAGATAATAGAATTGGTAGAAGAGGACGTAGAAACAGTTGTTATAACAGTATTTTATATCTTCAGGAATGTAAAGCAGGGATCAGCAAACTTTTCCTGTCAAGAGCCAGATTTAAGGTAATTAAACCTTTGTGGGCCAGTGAGTTTCTGTCACAACCATTCACGTTTGCTGTTGTAGCATGAAAGCAACTATAGACAATATATAAATAAATATGGCTGTGTTCCAACAAAACTTTCTTTGAAAAAGAGGCTTCAGACTGTGTTCATTCCATGAACTGTAGTTTCCTGAACTCTGATCTGGAAAAAAGATTTGGTATTTGAAGATTAATGGAAGATATAAAAAAGACACACCCTCTATAGATCAGAACTACAGTGCTTAAAATATAAAACATACTATATGAAATTAATTCCAGATTAGACCTGGCAGAAGAAAATATTAGTGAATTGAAAACACATCTAGAGCAGTTATGCAAAATGAATCACACAAAGGAAAACATACTGGAAAAAACCCCACAGTAAAGTGTTTGACAATTTTAAGCAATTCATTATATATGAAATTGGAGTGCCCACTTTTTTTGAGGGGGCAGATAAACATTATTTGAATTACTAACCATTACAAATTATCCAAATTTGATGAAAACTGTAAACCTACAGATTCCAAGAAACTCTAAGAACTTTAAGCAAAAGAAACATAAGCTAAATAAGAGGTGAAATTTTAAAGCTCTTGAGAGAAAATATAGGAGAATGTCTTTGTGACTGAGGGTAGGGCAAAGATACTTAACTTATAACATAAAAGAAAATAAATGATTACTTGGACTTCATAAAATTTAGTTACTCTTCCTCAAAAGATAGTCCTAAAAGTGAGAAATCAACTCATAGACTGGGAGATAATGTTCACAATATATTTGAAAAAATATTCAAATTTAGAGAAGAAAAATATCCTACAGATCAATAATAAAAATAAAAATGGTTCAGATAAAATGGAAAGAAGAGTTGAACATGCAGTATCTACAAGGACCTGTGGATGTACAACAGTTTAAGATGATATTCAATATTATTAGCCATCAGAAAAATGCAAATTAAAATTGAAATGAATACTACCATGGGCCCCCTTAGAGTGGCTAAAATTGAAAAGTCTAATAACTCTAAATATTAAGATGCAAAGTAAATGTATCTGTCATATGTTGCAGTTGAAAGTATAAAATGGTACTATCATGTTGCACAGATTCACAGTTTTGTTTTTAATAAAGGTACACCTACAACTTAAGATAAAAAATTCCACTGATAGTTGCTGACCCACTTCTCAAAATACTTCACATAATACTTCACAAAAGACCTACATAATAATGTCCACTCGTATTTTATTTATAATGCAATAGACAATATATAGGTAGGTAGATAAACAACCAACCCTACAGGAGAATGAATAAATATATTTTGTTACATTCATACAATGGGATGCTATTTAGCAATAGAATAGAATGAACAATTAATGTGTACAACATGTGACATTTAAAAAATCATGCTAGGTGAAAGTCAGCAGACATAAGAGTATATATATTATTATTTTGCTATATAATGATAAAGAACAGAGAACATGGATCTATGGAATAAAAATCAAAATAGTGAATATTTCTGATTGGTATATGGAACATTGTCATGAAAAATTCACAAAGAAACTTTCTATAATCTTGGTTGGTGTTTTGATTACACAGCTACATACATTTGTCAAAACCCATCAGATTATACAACTAAAAGCTCTGCACTGTACTGAATATATATTTATCTCAATAAAAATTAAATTAATATAAAACATCGAATAAAAGGCCAATCTCATTTTCAAATTTAGATTTAAAAAAAGTAAATGATTTTTTTGGTAAATTGTACCTTCCTAAATGTAGGATGAATACTTGCTATCAAGTTGGTTTTTATTCCAGGAATAGAAGGTTCATTTAATATTTGAAAATAAATCAATTTAATTCACTTTATTAAGTGATAAAAGGGATGGCCATTTTAATAAAACAAGAAAACTTGTATCAAATTAAGGACTATTTGGGATAAAAGCCTTTAGCAAATCTGGAGTAGAGGATTGTTAATCTGATAAAAGGTGCAATTACAGGAAATCATAGTTAATTTTAAAATGTTGAAAGTTGAAATAAGGGACAAGATATAAGGTATCTTCTGTCACTACCTATATTTAACACTGTATAGTTCCTAGCCAGTGCAATAAAGCAAGAAAAATATGTAATGACAATTAGTAAATAGAAAGGAAATAGACTTTCCATCATCCCTAGATGGTATGGCTGTGGATTTAGAAAAATACAAGAGTCTTCAGATAAACTCCTAAGTTGATTAAACAGATTGCCAAATTAAGCTTTATTTCTACATACAAAAAAAATCTCAGATTTTAATTATAAAAAGTTACAATTAAAATACCTAAGAATAAATCTAACATAAGATACATATATATACACAAAATAACATACTTTGAGTGAAATCAAAGATAAGTAAAGTCTGGAGTCTCATGTTCACTAATTAGAAAGTTCAAGTTTATAAACTTGTCAGTTCTCTCCAAATTGATCAGTATTTTCAGAATTCTTAATTAAAATTCAAAAGTTTGATAAAACATGAACACTAGCAATCAGATTTTAAAAGCTATATGAAAATGACACAAGTCCAGATATATCCAAAACAAGCTTGAATAAGTTTAGAGGAATTATTCTGCTAGCTATCAATGTTGTGTTCATTTTCTTTTCTTTTTTTTTTTTAAGATTTTATTTATTTGTGAGAGAGAGTGTGTATGTACACAGAGGAAGAATCAGACTCCCCACTGAACAGAGAGCCCAATGCATGGCTCAATCCCAGGATCCTGAGATCATGACCTGAGCCAAAGGCAGATGCTTAACCAACTGAGCCACCTAGGCACCCCATGGTTTTGTTCATTTTGAATTTATTGTCTCTCAGCTCCAAATCCACCCATCTTTTCCCTAATTTGTGATACTGGAGCTGGAGCCTGTACATGTTTCTCCTTTGCCAGCTGGCTCAGTATTAGACTTGGATGATATTGGGTGCTGAAGGGACACTGCGGGTCAGCACAGGAGAAGGTGCTTCCCTGCCTGACGGTCGTGGTGGGTTGTTTTGTTTTGTTCTTTTTCCCTACAGGTCAGTTAACTAACCAGAGTGCAGGACTCATTGGCACATACTGCTGTAGCCCTCAAGGACCAGCAATGGTCAGCTCACACCCTACCATTTTTTTTCACTGCCTTCTTTTTTTCACACTTTTTTATCTACAGGCTGCTTTATGCATTTGGTATTTCTGGACCCCTTGGAATCCTGTTCACCGCTTTATTTGTTAACAATGCTTCATCATAAATTTTTCTGTTTTCTGAATGGATCTATATAAAAACATTCAATCATAAATGTACAATAATTAAGAGTCTTACTGGTTCAAATATAAGCAGATAAAATCATTGAAGAGCATAGAGAATACCAAATTAAATACCTACATATAGGGACTCCAGTTTAAAGCAGAGGTGACATTTCTGAGCAGTGGAAAACATAGTCTTTTAAATAATTTGTGCTGAGGCTATTTGGAAAGAAACATTAAATTTGACTCCTACCTAAAACTGTTCTCAAAAATCAACTTGAAGAGAATTGTTGACCAAAATGTGAAAGCAAAACAATATACCTTCTAGAGGATAATGTAGGACAATATCCCTGTGAGCTCAGGAAAAGATTTCTTAAACAGGACCCAAAATGTATATTCTAAAATCAAGTACAAAAATGAACCAATGAAATTAGCTAAAAATCAAGTCGATAACATAACTAAATAATAGCAAGACAAAAAATAATTTCTTCAAATAAACTTTGAACATAGTACTCTTACTATATATCCTCATAGGATTTTTTGAAAACACAGAAGTGAAAATAAATTGGCTTTAATAATTTAAGCAAAAACATAAAAATCAACAGTTTTAATATTGTTCTAAATCATAATTAGAAATTTTCTTCTAGAAGAACACATGCACTAACACTAATACTCTGGAATTTTCATGTAATATTTTATTTCATTAATGTATTTAACAAATACCTAAAAGTGTAAACTAGATATTAAGATTATAGCTACTCAGGTAATAAATAGAAATCGTGGGAAGGCAGTGTATTGATTATACATTGCCACAATAATGTCCCACTGTGAACTAAAAATCTCAGTCCCATTAATTCATTTGGTTTATGAGTTTGTGAATTACTAGGTGCCAGTTGGACATGGCTAGATGCATATGATTCAAGGGATGGACCTGGGTGGACTTTCTCTGAAGTTGGGGCACACATGTCCTCTGCATGTGTTGTATGTATGTTCATTCTTTGGTCCTAGCTGAGGAACAGAAATCCAGAAAAGGTCTTATTATAAAGATGTCAGAATTATAACGGTCATAGCCCAGTTGCACACACATTTTTCCTACCTGATAGCATTCCTTTGGCCACCCAAGTCACATGGTTAAACTCAATGTCAAGGTGTGGGGGAGCATACACCACCCAGTTAGTGGGAGGGACAGGAAAATCGCATGAGAAAAAATATGGATAAAGGGATGAATAAAGAATTGAGGCGATCTAGGCAATCTACTACAGGCAGTTTGACCAGATAATATTATATACATTTGCAGAATTGTAACCCTAACCATTGTATGGCAGCATGACTCCAGTGTCTATGTAGCCAAACATATATTTGTTTATATTAATAAGGATTAGCCCAGTGAATTTGGGCACTAGTTGTACTTTTTTTATTTTAAAGATTATAATATAGTTTGACAAAATTTTATCTATCCTATCCTGTTAGAACTCATGGATAAATTGTATGTGTAGTACTTTTCACAGTTATATATAAAACAGTTTAATGTTTGGCATTGCAGCTCCACTTTATCTGTTGCCTTTCCAGCTATCTTTGATGTCTCACGATATCTTTCTTAAGCTGTCACACGATTTTACTTCAAAACCAGATAATAACCTAATTGTCTTCACAATTGTGTTCTTTAAGTGTAATTTATCCTTTTTGTCATACCTGTTTCTAGCACCACTGACTAGAAACCAATACAAATAATAAATATTTATCAAGATCATAAAATAATCAAAACAATGGAATTGGCGTATGGCAATTAAAGGAATGCCAACATCTCAGTAGTCTTTCTTTAGGGTTTTTGAAACAGATTAAATATCCAACAGATCTTGGGCTGCTTTTTTTTTTTTTAACATAATCCTGCCTGAAGGCTGGAGAATGGATTAGATGAGGTCCATGGCTAGAGTGGTTCATGATAATACAGTGATGGATGAGAACTGATAGTTTACAACTTTTTTTTTTCAGTTATCAAAAAAACAATAAACTGGAAGTCAGCGTCTAGCATGGCTGCCAAGCCAGTAAAAGCAGCAGGCAAGGCATTAACAAAAACAGATGACAAATTCTCTGTGGAAATGTGCTTGCTTGGCAGCCACTACAGGTAATATCAATGAACAGGCAAAGTGGGAATAGGGGCCTGTAGGAGGGGATGCACGTGAGTGGATTCCCTCACTTACTATAATCTGCTATGTCTCTTCAATCATAATATAGTTTAGTCATAAATTATATCATATCATAGATCAATCATAAAATAATAACAGACTACTGTGGTTTAGATAAAACGTCTCAAAATAAAACATTAAGTTGTTTATTTTTTACTTAGAAAGAAGCAGGTTTAAATAATTCATTTGCCTCCCCTTTCCCCTAGGCTATGTCAATTCCATCTTTACCACATTCTGTTAAATGTCATTTACTGACAATAAAAGAACATGATATGCTATGTTAATTTGAAAACAAGCTTTGTCATTAGGAATGAAGGAGATAGTTAAAATAGACAATTACTGCATAAACAAATTTTAAATACTTCTGACCCCATTACTTTAAAAAATAAGAATTTTAAATTAACACATTTAGTTTTGGGTAAGTGTTAGATATGTTAATAGTCTTTCAGATATAAAGTGAGCAGCCTACAAACATATTGTGACAATTAAGTCGTCATCGATATACCAAGGACATTCAAAATTTAAGTGAATTTGACTTTAGGCAAGTGACTGTGCTTCAGTTCCTTCTTTTATAAAAGTCACTAATAGTATCTATCTCAGACATCGGTTGTGAGAAGTCAGTAAGATAATATATGAAAACCACTGGCATGAACGATGTACTCAGTATTTTTTAAATAGTATTATTAATACAGTTATTATTTTATATGTTATATATACTGTTAATAAATATAGTGTCCCTTTTTTAGATTCAGAACTTTATTATTGTGGTAATCAGATTTCGCAATGCATTAATCAGCACTGGGCACTAGTTTCTATGGAACACATCTGAATCAGAAAATATGACTAATGATTAAACCTTTTAAGGAAATGTTGTTACATGTGCCACTTGCCTCGTCAAATTTCAATTAAAGCTGTAGAACATACAGACACACTTTGGCTATTTTATATATTTTTACGATTTATTTTAGTCTTCATCTTGTTGGTAGTCTTTAGTATTCTTTTGGTATTTCTCACCTCTCTACCATTTGTAAGTAAATAAAGGAAATCATAAAGTTGGAGGAGCTTCACAGTCCCCGAAAAATACGATTCTTTGAGATGTCAGAGATTGGAGAGATAGGGAAGTAGGATGATAGTAAATGTATAGAAAACATGCGTGTGATTGCAACAAGGAAAAAGGAGAAGAGCTTAGAGAGTAATCACCAAGTGTTCAGTGCTCATATATGTCTGTATGTGTGACTTTTTGCTGCTGTAACACACTACCACAAATTTGTGGCATAAAACAATGCAAATTTATTATCTTATAGTTACGGAGCTTGGAAGTCTAAAGTGGATCATCAGGACTGCATTCTCCTGGAAGCTCTAGGGGAGATCTGTTTCCTGGTCTTTCCCAGCTTCTAGAGACCCTCTACATTTCTTGACTCATGATCCCTTCCGCCATCTTCAAAGCTGGTACCAAAGCATTTTCTCACATCTCTGATGTTTGCTTCTATCCTTACCGCATCTTTCTCTGATTCTTATTCTCCTGCCTTTCTCTTATAACAACCATTGTGATTACATTGGACCTAATGCTTATCACCCAGGATTATCTTCCCATCTCAAGATCCTTAATTTAACCAAAGTTAAGTCCCTTTAACCTGTAAGGGAATAGTCACAGGTTTTGAGATTTACGATGTGGACACCTTTGGTGATATTATTCATATTATCATAGTGTTACATGCTTTATGGGCTACAGTGAAAAACAAACTTAAAAATAAAAACATTTAAAGTGCTCTGTTTATTCAAGCTCAGACTTAGGACAGTCTGGAGAATAAACTGAGTAAAGCCCAGTTTCTTTCAAGAGAGAAAGAAAAGGAAGGGATAAAGGGAAAGAAAGAAGTATTAAAAATCTCTGCTGTGCAGAAATAGTAGCAAGACAAATTGAGAAGAAGTGTAGTATGTGACGAATGTTGGAGAATTTGAGAATTTTCTGGGAACTTGATATAGATATTTAGTTTAGAGAATGTGGGCAGTGTTTAGAGAACTTGCTATGGCATATCTACTTGTACTGTTAACTGTGTTATTTTTCATTGCATAAGATATACTTACAAATATGACAATATAAAGGCCCAGTACCTTTCTTTTATAGAAAGTTTGCCACTCCCAAAATGAGCAATTTGAAGACCTGGAGTGGATTAGTTAATGCTTTAACTCCCTTGTGTTATACCATCATCCCAAGGCAGTATGTCAAGGTAGAATGCAAAATTGATGCACTAGGAATGTGCATGTGTTCACGCGAGTGCACACAAACACACACACACACACCTAGCCACAACTCTTCATGTGCAAGAGGAAATGTAGATAGCTAAATTGAAGTTTTATGAAGGAACCATTATTGAACATAATGACTTATATTGCCAATCTAAAAGTAAATGTCCAATGTAAATATGGCAGTACAATTCTGAAATTGTTATTTTCAAATGAATGGTATTCACTAAGAGCTTTTAAGTGGTAAAGGCAATCCAGTGCCATATGGAGGTTAAAAGGGAGCCAAATACTGTTCTCTGGCAGAATATTATGACAAAAGAAATGACTTTGTTAATGAGAATAAATTAGTTTATTTTCCAGAAAAATAACTGAAATTCATTATCCATTATGTTTGCCAAACTGTATTAGAATAAATTAAACACAACTCAGGAAATTCTGATCATGTAAAAGCAAAGCATTGTACCCCCAGATTAGGAGATGCTCCACGTGTTTGAGAAAAAGTTATCACATATAGTGATTTACTTCTGTTTATTCTTTTCAAGAAACTGCTGAATTTTAAGCGATTGAGCATATTCCTGAATAAAATGAAGTTTTTAAAATGTTTCTATCACTATATCACTATGCCCATACCCTGCCCCTAAAACCAAACAATGTGGTTCAGTAATCATTGGATATACTTAGGACCATGGATTTCATGAAAAGGTTAGAACACCTGGTTTTTCTCTACATTGAATTTGTCATCTAAAATAAGGTTTGGTCTCATGAATTAGAGAAGATACATTATGAAATGAGTCATTTCACTAGAAGACCCTGAAAGGTCGTTACAGAAACACCTCATATATATGTAGTATTTCTCTTTCCAGAGCATCTAGATGGATTCATGATCAAAGGTCCTGCTTTCTTTTGATCAACACAAGCAAACCTCAGTCATGCAGTTTCCCAGGGATTCATGGAAGAAAAAGTAGTAATGTTTGTATACTCAGTGTTCTTTTTACGTTCTAGGCATTTCTTAACGGCTTCCCATATGTTAACTCATGTAATCCCCATAACAAACCTATAAGGTAAGTATATCGCTATCCCCATTTTGCATTTGAGAAAAATAAAGTCAGTAGAGGATAATTAACTTGCTCAAAGTCATGTGAGTAGTTGAACTTAGTCTGCTTCTAGGAGCCATGCAGTTTGCTATCATTCTACATAGCCTGTCCAGTACAGTACACATCTGCATAGATGAACGGTGGAAAATTTTTTAGTTTACCTATTATTGTCATTACAGTAATTCAATAGCAGTTACTTTTGGATCACAGTTAAGAATATATGAAGATATAAGAACTACCTAATGTCAATGCTGCCTATACCAATGTTATCTGAATAGGGAGGCTGTAAAGAATTTACATTCAGCATTCAGCATATTGCTTTACGAAACACACATTTCTCTTTTCTATTTCTGCTTTTCTGATCTTGGATTCTGTCAGGTCAGTTGTGGCATTTAAGCAATTTCAAGGTGTAGTGAACCATGAACTGAATTTCCATAAATATTCTAGATGGAAGATAGGTAAAATAAAGATGTCTACAAAAGTGAATGCATGTGAACATATTCATTTTAAAATCTCTGTAACTATGCTACCTTTTGGGTATAAACTGGATCTTAGTTATCAAGCTATCCTAGCATAGTATTTTCATCAGTTTTTGCTAACAGTATACCACATAATAATAAGTACTGTGGTAGGAATAAAAATGGTAGTTCTGAGGTGTACCTAGATATGGGCTTCTAATTTGTTTTTCAACATAAACCATATTCTGTTCTCCTTCATTCTCTTCAGTGGTGAAAGGAAATACCATTCGCCTTTCTAATACTTTTAGCAGAAGCCTCCCTGTACAAAGACATCTGAGATGTATGTACCAAAATGATTTAACATTCTTGGATTACCCATGATGAGAAAACACTTTCTATGAAAAAAAGGTCATTTTTTTAAGAGAGAGAGGAGAGAAAAGGGGAAGGAGCAGAGGAAGAGGGAGTGAGAGAATCTTAAGCAGGCTCTACACCCAGCACAGAGCCCAACACAGGGCTCAATCTCATGATCCTGAGACCATGACCTGACCCGAAATCAAGAGTCAGAAGCTTAACCAACTGAGCCACACAAGTGCTCCCACCCCTGCAGAAATTCTTAATGTGGGTTTATTGACATTTTGGATTGGAAAGGGTTATTTCAAGATGTGACACATATATGACTTACAGTCAGTTAACATTTGGAAAAAATACTCTATTTATAACATATTTGCAGGTACCATTAAGAAGGAACAATCATTTTAAAGGTTGAAATGGCCTCTTTAAATATCTAGCATACATTGTGATATCTTGTGAAGCATGCATCATATAATACATAAGATTTTTTGTAACCATGTAAAATACTTAGATATTCAATACTTCTCACTTTCCTCTAAAACCTTAAATTTATTTACAAAGCTCTATCACATCCTGTTGACTTGAGGAAGTGAATTAAAGTGAAAATGAGGTCGTGATAAATGGAATTGCTTGTGACATGGATCATTGTGTTAATGATCAATATCCATAGGTTTGTAGAAGTTACAGCTCTTACTAAAGAAAATTAGCTAATGCCGATTACAATTCATCAAGGTGCCATTGCTAGCTAGTGTGCTGTAAATGCATTAATAATAGCTTACAACAGGTTTGAATGCATAAAGGTCCAAATAGCCAATTTTGCAAATGTGTGCTAAATTGGAATTTAAAGTAGTATGCAAATAATTGAGACATGTGAAATAGGAGTTTGAGATGAATAGTTTTTTTTCTTTCTATTAGATGACACCAGTTTTTTTCAGAATGATTTTGTCAGAGAAAATTCTACAAGTTTGAGAATTTTTTTAGAGCTAAATATAAACTGATAATTAGGATTAGACATTTATAAGAAGAAACCTGATGTTAAAAGTAAATTTGTTTTCCTATGGAATTCCACAGAAATCAAGATTTTGAGTCATTGCTTTATGAGACAAGACATAAAAATCTATAAAATCTTGAATTATTATCAGGAAGCGAACTTAAAAAAAGTTTTTCTAATAAATAAGCCTGTGTAATATTCCTGCAAATAGATAAAAAAAAAGTCTAAGTTCAATGATGGTTCAGATAATTGGATTTATTGATTGATAAACTCCTATGTCCGCTGCTTGGCTTCTCAATGTTTCCATAATATATATAACCAATTTCCTAGATTAAAATGAGTCTATCTTAATATTCAGGTAGTTTGTATTTTCCAGTTATACTCTGAATTCCTATCAAGTTCTTGGTTTCAAAAATAGTCCCAGAGAACAGTACTCATGCTGCTATTTTTAAAAACATCTTTGAAGTATTTTATTTATTTATTTATTTATGTATTTATGTATTTATGTATGCATGTATGTATCTATTTATTTATTTATTTTTTCACCATAAGTGTACTCTTTAATCCCCATTACCTCTTTCACCCATCCCCTCACCTACCTTCCTTCTGGTAACCATCAGTTTGTTTTCTATAGTTAAGAGTCTGTTTCTTGGTTTCTCTCTCTCTCTCTCTCTCCTTTTTGCTCCTTTGCTTGTTTTGTTTCTTAAGTTCCACATATGAGTGAGATCATATGGTATTTCTCTTTTTCTGACTGACTTATTTTCCTCAGTATTATACTCTCTAGTTCTAGCCATGTTATTGCAAATGGCAAGATTTCATTCTTCTTTATGGCTGAATAATATTCATATCATATATATATATATATATATATATATATATATCCCACATTTTCTTTTCTTCCTTAAGATTTTATTTATTTGACAGAGAGAGACACAGCAAGAGAGGGAACACAAGCAGGGGGAGTGGGAGAGAGAGAAGCAGTCTTCCTGTCAAGCAGGGAGCCCGATGTGGGACTTGATCCCAGGACCCTGGGACTATGACCTGAGCTGAAGGCAAGCGCTTAACAATTGAGCCAACCAGGTGCCCTCTCCCACATCTTCTTTATGCACTTATCTATTGATGGACACTTAGGCGGCTTCCATAGTTTGGCTATTGTGATTAATGCTGCAATAAACATAGGGGTGCATGTGTCCCTTCAAATTAGTATTTTTGTATTTTGAGGGTAAATACCCAGTAGTCCGATTCCTGGATCATCAGTTAGTTCTATTTTTAATTTTTTGAGGAACCTCCATACTGTTTTCCACATGGCCACAGCAATTTGCAATTCCACCAACAGTGCAAGAGGTTCTCTTTTTCTGCACATCCTCACCAACACTTGTTTCTTGTGTTGTTGATTTTAGCCATTCTGACGGGTGTGAGGTGATATCTCATTGTAGTTTTAATTTGCATTTCACTGATGATAACTGATGTTGAACATCTTTTCGTCTGTTGTCCATATGTATATCTTCTTTGGAGAAATGTTTGTTCATGTCTTCTGCCCATTTTTTAACTGAGTTCATTGGTTTTGTGGTGTTGAGTGGTATCATTTCTTTATATATTTGGATACTAACCATTTATCAGATATGTCATTTGCAAATATCTTCTCCCATTCTGTAGGTTGACTTCTAGTTTTGTTGGTTGTTTCCTTTGCTGTGCAGAAACTTTTTATTTTGATGTAGTCCCAATAGTTTATTTTTGCCTTTATTTCCCTTGCATCAAGAAATGGATATAGAAAAATGTTGCTATGGCTGATGTCAGAGAAATCACTGCCTGTCCTCTCTTCTAGGATTTTTATGGTTTCAGGTCTCACATTTAAGTCTTTGATCCATTTTGAGTTTATTTTTGTGTATGGTAAAATGGTTCAGTTTCATTCTTTTGCATTTAGCTGTCCAGTTTTCCCAACATCATTTGTTGAAGAGACTTTTTCCCATTGTATATTCATTCCTTCTTTGATGAATATTAATTGTCCATATGATTGTGGGTTTATTTCTGGGTTTTCTATTCTATTCCATTGATCTGTGTGTCTGTTTTTATGCCAGTAAAAAAAAATTTTTTTTTAAAGATTTTATTTATTTAATTGACAGAGAGAGAGACAGCGAGAGAGGGAACACAAGCAGGGGGAGTGGGAGAGGGAGAAGCAGGCTTCCCGCTGAGCAGGGAGCCCAATGTGGGACTTGATCCCAGGACCCTGGGATCATGACCTGAGCCGAAGGCAGTCGCTTAACCAACTGAGCCACCCAGGCGCCCCTATTTTTTTTTTTAACTTTTGGAATGCTTTAATTGGCAGAATGGAAGTACACAAATGAATTTTAAAATAAAATCAATGCATCAGAGAGTAAGAGCTAATGTGAAAGTTGCCGCACCTCACTCTGATCAGATGGAAGAAGGCAGAAGTTGAGATCACAGAGTGAGGAAGGACGCATATGAGAGAGGAAGGGCCCCGGGACTGAATTATTCAAGACACACTCTGCTGGTGTCTTCAACCTCCAGATCACCCAGGCCTTAGTCAGTGGTTTGGAAAACCATGGTGTTTGGTCACAAAGAGCAACCGCAGAAACTGGCTGTATGTGGAATGAGGAAGGAGCTTAGACTCCTGGGGAGAATGTAGACACTCGACTCTATGACAAGACCATGCTGTTTTAATTACTACCACTTTGTAATATAGCTTGAAGTCTGGAATTGTGATACTTCCAGTTTCGTTTTTCTTTTTCAAGATTGCTTTGGCTATTTGAGGTCTCATGCTGGGATTGTTGTGTTGGGTTGCACACAATGGGTAAAAAACACAATGATGGCCTCCTTTTAAGTGAGAAAAACACATGAGCCTTTGTCACAATCTTCCATAATACTTATTCCTGCTGTATTTTTCACCATTCTTCAGTCTACACTATGTTATTATGAGGTGTCCTATGACAGGTTGACAGGAGAATGATAGGTTAAACCTGGTTTACAATAGGTGTGCATGATATGTTAGCATCAGGCAAAAGAGAGATACTGCCACAGTTCAGATCCATTCAGAAGGTGGCTCTGAAGGGAGGAGAATCTTCTAATGGGCAGGACTTCAGGCAGTACACCTGATTGGGAGGAGAGATAGATAGACCTACAGTAATTAGTTGGCAGATGTTTGGCATGTGCATCAGGACTTGAGAAAAACAAGACTGGTAGAAAACCAGTGAGAGGGGCTCACTTCAGCATCATTTAAATTTTCCCTGATGGTTTTTCTTCATAATCAAGGGTTGGTGGTAGCAGAGGCCATGATCTAACTAGGCTCACTGAAAGTAATGAGAACAATAGAACTTGGAATCTTAAGAGGCCAGGAGTCTGTGCTTAATTAACTGAAGATTTGTGGACACAATTATGTAAAGAAAGAAAAGGTCAGAGTGCTAGCCAAGGGGGCAGGCTCACAGAAAGTTATGAAGATGATTGATAGAACAGTAGTCAAGAGAAAAAAGAGATGGCCAACCAACAAAGGTATACCTAATCTTATATTATAGGAAAATATCAATGACGGGATATCAGGAGCCTGAGGGGAGTTAGTGCAATAAAGTATCACTGTCTTCCCCAGTTTCCTTTCCTGAGATAGTTTTCACACTTGGAACTCACTGAATGAAGAGGAAGCCTCATCTCCAGGAAAAAGGAACCTGTAATACCTCAGTAATTTTATAAATGGTAATGATTCCCTCAGTTTTTTCCCAAAGGTATCAATGACCATTAACTTGCATAACTGTACACTGGGGAAAGAGAAATACCCATACATTTCAGAGACCTTTAGACATAGGGTCCAAGCTGAAACCCAGAGAACTGGCATGCCTGGATAGCTCAGTTGGTTAAGCGGCTGCCTTCGGCTCAGGGCACGATCCCAGGGTCCTGGGATACAGCCCCACATCAGGCTCCCTGCTTGATGGGTAGCCTGCTTCTCCCTCTCCACTTCTTGTGCTCTCCCTCTTGTGCTCTCTCTCTCTAAAATAAATAAAATCTTAAAAAAAATAAAACCGAGAACTAACGTGTCATAATGGCTACCTAATATAATGGGAGTACGTGAGGTTCAGCTAATAGATGGAATCCTGGCCTATGTTAAACTTACAGAGCATCCAAAAGGTATGTACACCCGCATGCTAGTATTTAGGCTGTCCTAGAATGTATGCTTGTGATTGATACATTTGGTACTTAGAGTAACTCTAAGTTGTGGGATGGGCTGTCATGATTGGGAAGGCCATGCAGGAACCTCTAAAACTGTCCCTCTTTCCTGGCCAAGATAATAAATCAAAAAATAATATTGTAGGGAGGAGCATGGAGGAGATTAGTGCCGTACTTAAAGATCTAAAAGATGCAGGGATAGTAGTCCCCATCAGACCTCCAATTATATCTCCATTTAATACATTGTTCTGGCCCCTGCAGAAATCAGATAGCTCTTGGAGGACGAAAGTAGCTACTACGTACTCTCTCAAGCAGTAGCCTCAATTGCACTGCCATGCCAGATGTGATATCTTTGTTAGAGCAGCTTGACATGGTATTTGGCAAATGGTATGCAGTTACTGATTGGGGAATGCATTCTTTTCTACGCTGATCAGAAAAGAGAATCAAACAGTTCATATTCAGGACAACAATATAGGTTTACAATTTTGTACCAGGACTGTATTGGCTTTCTTGCCCTCTGTCATAGTATATTTGAAGGAGATCTAGTTCAGAGGACAGCCAACTATGGACTGCCACTTCTTTTTGTAGCATGTGTTTGGGAAGAATAGTCTTTACATTTTTAAATTTAATGTACATTTTTAAAAACACTGTCAGCTTTTGAGAGAGAACAGTTGTGCATTTTCCCCTTTTTGCCTACAAAGTCTAAAATATTTACTCCCTGGCTCTTAGAAAATGTTGGCCAATCCCTGACCTAAACTATCTTATCATCCTGCAGAGCAGTGTATGGATTACCTGCATCAAAGATGTGCTAATTGAGTCAGATGAATAAGATGTTATACTTTATACAAAAATGACATTAAAAAGTGTAGAAAAAGTAACCACTGTGAAAATCTATGTGGGGCAAAGTTAACTAGCCATAATATTTCTTTATCTTGGTTTGACAATTTTATTTACTGAGGAGGTAGATGCTAAATTTTCTGATAATACTAGGTCTGGTTCAAAAAGACTGTAAAAACTTGTATGTTTGGAAACTTTTAAAAGTAGTTGTGGCCAAACATATTCTGGAACAATGATGTATTCCTCTGTTTAGAAGATTTTATGAAATGTTTTCCTGTTTTGTTTTTATACTAATTTTAAGATTTTTAACCCACTTGTCTTTTTTACTTTTCCCTAAACATTCATATTTTAGTTTCCATTTCTCTTATGCAACCTTGATTCTCCAATTGTATTATTTTGGTCAGTTGAGGGGTGCTCTAATTGATGCAACCAACTTTTTTACTTTTCGTTTGCATAGCATATGAAAACCATCTTATCCTCTCAAGTGCCTTTCATTATTATCTTCCCATCTTGTTAGACCTTTCCTGACCTTATTATTGTTTTTGCAAGTTTTAATATATAGGAGGGTTTGGTAGTAATTTTTTCCTCAAAATTTTTTGCAATTTTTTGATTACAAATTAATTGCTAATTAATACATAATATATATATAACATATATATAACATTTATTAGTTATCTTAGTTCAGTTTGCAATATTTTCTTTGGTAAGCCTTCCTAATAATACATACATATATAGACATACATATGTACACACACCTAATATATTTATTAGTTTTCCTTGTTCACTCTGCATTAAAACAGCATCCACTGTTTTAATTAGTGTGCCTCAGGGTACTTAAAGATATATTCACCTTGCCAGGTTGCTTTGCTTCCCAATTACATTTCCCTAACTCTTAGTTTCAGATGATTCTTAATTACCCTAAATAATCTTTGTTGAATTCAAATATGCTGGTAATTTTTTGATTTGCATAATTTATGTCATTGGAGGCAATTTAATAAATTTAAAAGAAATAATAAATTTGTAGCTGGAAAGCAAATGAATTAAAGACAGCACAAGAAGTAATAGATCTGATTCAATAAATAAGAATGACTTTAAATGAGGGATTAGTATAATGAAAATTATATTTTGTTTTCAAAAAATAAAAGTAAAAGCTTTCAGAGAAATATAACATAAAGAATCAATATAAAGCCATTTTCACAAGTATGCATTCTCAGGGCAAAAAGGAAACCTCAAATTGGAACACATAATTAAGGAATACTAAGTTATGGATAACTTTATCAGAAAACAGACAGACATATGGGAATAAATATTTGCCATCAATTTGTGCTTTTGTTTTAGTTATTTTTACTCTATGCTGCCAATAAATAGGAATTTTAAAAAAATTTTTAAACATTTTTATTTTATTTTTTTTAAAGATCTATTTATTTGAGAGAGAGAGAGAGAATGGGTGAAGGAGTAGAGGGAGAGAATCTTCAAACAGACTCCCTGCTGAACTCAGAGCCTGCCATGGGGCTTGATTCCACAACCCATGAAATCATGACCTGAGCTGAGACCAAGAGCTGACCACTTAACCGATTGAGGCACCCAGGTGCCCCTAAAAATTTTTAATGCAACAGGTGACCTCTCTGCATTACTTCAGGAAAAAAAAAATTTTTTTTTATTGAGACTGTAGATGCAGCTGTAAGGACATCAACAATTCTCACAGTTCTCACTATTTTTTATATTGACCACTTTTTAATAATCATCATTTGTAAAGCACAGCAAGAATTTTGAAAAATGGAGAATTTATGTGACTTGCTTAAGTAAGAAACCTGGTAAAAAAGGTTTTAGCCTATCCACCATGACTTTTGTCAGTACTAGTGTAAAGAAACTAGGGAGAGGCAGGGAGAGACTTAAACCTATAGTAACTTCTAAAAAATTGGCAAATTCTTTCTTAAAAAAATATATAAAATTGGGCAAAATCATTGAAAACAACTTTACTGTACTCTCTGAAAAGGACCAAACAAACAAATTGAGAGGCGTGCGTTTATAGAAACTGCCAGCAATTTTGGGAAGAGTACCAAAGTCTGTGCTATTCTTTCCTGGTATGCTCTAATCAACCCCACCCAACTGGGGCAACAATAATGTTACCAGGCCCTGAATATCAGCAATCATGTTGGTAAAGAGAGTAGATTCTGTTTAGAGCAATAAGTGGAACTTATATTGGTTGACATTATCAGCAAAATTTGCCGGCTTATGGGAAACAGAAAGGAAACTAACATATCTGTTAGCCATAAGGTGCAGTCACACTTGGGGCAAGTGGCAGACCTCCCAGAAATTTAGTGAGGAATGCTTAGAGTTGAGTAAGCCATCCAAACCTCCCTTACATAGAAAACTGGCTGAGGTTTAAATGAACTCTCCAATAGACACATGGGGTTTGAGGGTTTGAGGACACATTATCTGCTCAAATTATTAGCTGATCACTAAAATATAAAGTAGAATAATGTGAAATAAGTGGCCAATACTAAGAAAAAAAAAAGGCAATAGAGACTGACCTTGAGTAAGCTGAATATTGGATTAAGCAGACAATGATACCAAAGCAGTTGTAGATACGCTTAAAGTACTGAGTGACACGATGTTTGAAAATTAAAGAAAAATATGTTTAGTATGGCTTAGCAAATAGGGAGACTCAAGGGAGAAATAGAAATACAAAATGGAAATTCTGGAGTTGAAAAATACAGCGTTGGAGTTGAAATGAAAATCTGCTAAATCAATTCAGTGGTAGACTTGAAATAACAGAAAAAAATAATGAATGACTAAGAAGATATAGATCAGTGGAACTTCTTCAATGTAAAGAACAAAGAGTAAAACAGTTAAAAATAGGCAAAAGTGGGTACAAACACTAGCTATTTCATTTTTAGAATAAATCTGAGGGCCATTCTACACATTCTCCCAGAGTTCCCAAGAAGAATTGAGCTTTTTGTTAATTATTTTTTGGCTGCCTTTTCTTCCCTACCTCAGTTCCCCAATGACCTGTTGGTGTTCCTAGGCTCATTCCCCAGATAAACTAATTGTCCTCAGATACTTTTCTTTATAAGTTTTTAGAGGATCTCAAATCTACATAATAGTATATAAAGTGATCTATAATTATACTTAAATTATTTGCCTATTTATTGCCTTGTTTTTCCACCAGAATATCAACTGATTGAAAGAAGAGATCTATTTCTCTTAGTTCATTGCTTTCTTCCAAGCAATTAGAAAAAATTTTTTGCCATTAATAGTAAATTCTTCACTAAATTCTTGTTGTATCAGTGAATGAACACACAGTATACTGTGTTCTTATTGTGTTTTCTCTTATTATTCTATTTCCTCTAGTCCTTCCTTTTTCTTCTTTAAAATGAGAAAGGGTGAAATTCATTGTAAGCTGGTAGATGGCCTATTTTTTTTTTTTTTAAGATTTTATTTATTTGACAGAGAGAAAGACAGCCAGAGAGAGGGAACACAAGCAGGGGCAGTGGGAGAGGGAGAAGCAGGCTTCCCACGGAGCAGGGAGCCTGATGCGGGGCTTGATCCCAGGACCCTGAGATCATGACCCGAGCCAAAGGCAGACGCTTAACGACTGAGCCACCCAGGCACCCCTGGTAGATGGCCTGTGTTAAAGCATGAACAACTCACTGGCCTATACCTTTATTGCTTTCTTTCAGCTCCCCACCCCCCCAATCTTCTATTGCAGAGTTATTCTTTTACCTTAAAGAATAATTAATCCCCGATAAAGGTTTTTCAACCTTAACCTAAAAATCACAGCTTGGTGGAGCTACAAAGGAAAGTTTTTCTTCCAAAGGCAACTCAGCACTTGTGAAAAATATTGTTTTATCTCATTAAATACTGATCATCTCTATGTGATAAAAGCTGTGTAATTAAAATTCATGGTCTCTTCTGTAAAAGGCAAAAGTATAGGGATGTCAAACAGAATAATGTTTGCTGGCCTGAGAGAAGGGAGAGGGTGTACAACAAAGGAAAAACATGAGGGAATTTTTTGTATCTTGATGGTAGCAGTAGATAACAAGACCGTGCACTTGTCAAAATTCATACAACTGTACATCAAAAATAAGTGAATTTTACTCAATTTACATTATAAAAATCATGGCCTATAGTATTTTTGATGTCCTCACTGTTGGTGAAGTCTGCCAGTCAGTTTGAAAAAAAAAAAGACTGTAGAAATTATTAACTAAGGTCAACTCAGTGAAATTTCTCAGGTTTGGACAATAGCCAAAAGCCTTGTTACACAGTGAAAGGCATTTTGAATATCTTCTGTATTTAGTGCCATCATTAATATGAATATTTTAAATTGAACTGAATGTATTCTCCCCTAACTTATTTTGATATTCTGACTTTCACCATGCCTATCACTGAGACTCATAGAGTTGGAATAGCTAAAAAGGATTGGGTACCACCCTCAGTTCTACAACTGAATTCAGCTTTATCTCAGCTTCATTTTTTTTTTTTAAGATTTTATTTATTTATCTGACAGAGAGACACAGCAAGAGAGGGAACACAAGCAGGGGGAGTGGGAGAGGGAGAAGCAGGCTTCCCGCAGAGCAGGGAGCCCGATGTGGGGCTCGATCCCAGGACCCTGGGATCATGACCTGAGCTGAAGGCGGACGTTTAACCACTGAGCCACCCAGGTGCCCCTCAGCTTCATTTCTTTTTTAAGAATAACTGTTGTTCCCAATTATATTCCAAGAGATTAGATTAGAGACATTTTGAAACTAGCCTTGAGTGATTTATGTCTACCTCTGTCTCTGTATCTCTCTCAATCTCTCTCTCTTTCTTGGATTTATAAAGACCAAAACAATCACAAAATTCATAAAGTACCACTTCAAGCAAAACTCAGAGGAAATAACTTAAAAAAAGAAAAAAAAAACAAAACTGCTAAACTAAGATCTGCTTATAAGAACCTTACAGTTTTTAAATGGAATTATAATAGATCCCAAAGGGACACTTTGGTATTTAGCTGTCAAGGCCAATAAAGATTGCAGTTTTGGTGATACTGTCACAGATGCAATGACTTCTAATAAGAGACATCATAAAGGCATAAATCTTTAGATATGAAACATTTTTTTTTTTTTTTACTTTTCAGTCCTATGATAATCTTTTTTTATTTCGTAGTTATAAGATTTCCATAAGCTAGAGTTTTCTAACTGGATATAAAATGCTTGGGACAACTACTGCTAAAAAAACGTTTCAGGCAAAGATGCTGCTCATTCTGATTTACTTAGATCCTTTCCCGAGAAAATGTTCTCTATTTTTAATTTTTTTTAAATTTATTTTTTATACTTTTAAAAGATTTTATTTGAGAGAGAGTGAGCGTGAGTGCATGATGGGGGAGGGGCTAAGGGAGAGGGAGAAGCAGACTCCCCGCTGAGCAGGGAGCCCGATGCCTGCACCAGCTCACCAGCTCATGACCTGAGCTGAAGGCAGATGCTTAACCGACTGAGCCACCCAGGCACCCCTTAATATTTTAAAATTAATTAATAGTGATTCAGTTATCAATTGCTGCATAAAAACTGCCTCACAATTTAGTGGTTCACAGTGTCTCTCAAGGTAGTCTTTTTGATTAAATCAACAGATGTGTTTTAGGCATTATTACTTTAAATGTATTAAAATATATTATTTAAATGTACTTTCTGTGTGCTGAGATTACTAATACTCTTTCCTAATCTAACTTAAATGCTATTTTGTGTCAGACGCTTAGCATGGAAAACACACTAATGGCCCTGAGAGATAAATACTATTATTCCTATTTCACAGTTGAAGAAATAAGGATTAGAGCTGTTAACATCGCCAGATGGGCATAGAGGTCTTTCTATTTTTTGGGTGCATGCTTTTCAAAATAATACAATAATATACTGCCACACCACTAGTAAGAGTATTGTTTTCACAAAATGATCTATCATCAGTCTCCAACTTCATAGTCAAGATTACTGTAAACACAAACCTTATCTTAATGTTGATGCCTCCCTTTAATTATGCATGCTACATGTTACTACTCAAAATTAAGTACCCATTACATAAAATGGATGCTGGTACCAGAAAAGTTAATTCCATACGAACATGAATTTTTCCAGCATGGTCGTTAAGAGGAGTACTTCTTGTGAGGGATCCCTGAAAACCAGACAAAAGCGTTGGCAGAGACGGAAGCCACAGAGAAGGTAGAAGAACAGGGTTGAAATGAAGAGAACCAAAAAGAAAGTCAACTCAAGAGCCAAAGGCCTGGCGAGACTAGAACAAAGGGAAACACATTTTCTTTGGAGAGCTGGGTATTTTTTTTTAAGATTTTATTTATTTATTTGACACAGAAAGAGATAGCGAGAGAGGGAGCACAAAGCAGGGGGAGTGGGAGAAGGAGAAGCAGGCTCCCTGCTCAGCAGGAAGCCTGATGCGGGGCTCAATCCCAGGACCCTGGGACCATTACCTGAGCCGAAGGCAGACGCTTAAAGACTGAGCTACCCAGGCGCCCCAGGAGAGCTAGATATTAAGGTAGTTTGTGGTGGAGTTCCTAAAAAAGCAGGTATTTAAGACAGAAATTGAGTCATGGCAAGGAAGCAGGATGGGCTAGTGGCTTCTATGAAAATTGAAGTCTCTTTGAAGATGAAGTTCCCTTCTTTATTACCATTCTTGGACATTCCCTTCCATAGAAAAATACAGAGACATGTTTACAACTAAAGGCTTAGTTGCATACTTTGTTTTGTGTGTTTTGTGTTGAGTCATGCGTTGCTTCAAGAATGGGTACTGACAAAGAAAAATTAAAGAATTCTAGAAGGACTGAACAACTGTATGGTTGACCCAGCCCTGAAGGGCTCTTAGGAGAAGCTTGGTTATTCTGAAGCCCTATGGTACTTTTCAGGAAAGGACAGCAGTGCTTCCTCTTGCAGGTCTTTCAAAGCTGATTTTGGCAGTAAATACTTTTCTTTATGGACCGTGAGTCTAACCCAGTAATGGTGTTCCTTTACCCAATATAGGATCTGCTGGCCAACTAGTTCGATAGAAAATAAATGACCCAGAAGAGATATTCCTACCACTGAAAATCAAATAAAAGACATATGCTGATACTGGATGGCTACATAGATGAGAAATGAGTAATGTACTCAGTGGATATTGGTCACTACGATTTGGTCATAGAAATCTTAAGCAGGTGGTCCAGGATGTGTGTCCTACTTTACTGACAAGGCAGGTATGACTGACCTGAGACTTTACTTTCCTACATTTTAGGTATTAGGAAATGAAGGAAAGTATGAGTCAGGGTAATTCATATTCCTTATTTGAGAGGGGTGGTATTGTTTCTGTTTTCTTTAGGTGGTGTATTTAAGTTTTGTTAAACCATCCTTTAACATATCGGTAAAAAATGCGTTAGAAAATTGGATGTCATTATGTTTTAAATTGCCACACTTGGCTGAAAGGGCAACGTGAGGGTGCCCATTTCTTTGGAAAGTGAAGGAAATGCAAGGCCATTTTCTCATCTTAAGTCAGATGTTTGTGATTTCAGAAGCATAGTACTGAAGCATTTGTAACCTGAGGTTGTGACCTTCTCATATACTTGGCATATATCAATAGATTGCATGTATCACTATCTCGCATATATTGCATATATCTACGATGGATAGATATACCTATATAATGGATCTGTATATCTTCTATATTTATCAGCAATTGAAACCAAAGTCCTAAGGCGACTTCAGGAAAAAATCTTGAGAAATGTAGGAAAACTAATTTCTGCTGGTTTTCTGCTGACCCCATCCTCAGCAGTGCTTCCATGGGATAGGAGACTGAAATCCAGGAAAGATCTTTGGAAGCATCAAGTAGGTATCAACTGCCCCCTTTATCTCGGGAAAGCAGTCACGGCTCCCCCTTCACTAAGCAAAAGTTAACCCATTTCCACTTGCTCTGGGTGGTTTCTGAATGAGACTTCAGGTCACAAGACATTCTTAGCTCTTCTTCTGAACTTACTTCCTACCACCTGAGCTGATAATTCTTTCTCAGAAGAGAGAGCCCCCTAGGCTAGCTAAGAACAAGCTGAGTTGTGTGCCAAAACACAAAGTGACACTGTTCTTCCCACCACCCTGCCCTCTTCCTCTTTCATCAAATCAGACCAGCACTTTTATGTTAGAGTAAAAACGTCTTTTTAACCCATGGGAGTATTTAAACACTAGGCAGGTGCATAAATGAATGTATAAAACCGCCAGGTGTAAAATCTGAGGAGTGGTAAATCCTGTTGCAAACTGGAGTGTGTTTAACTCTTAAATCTCGTGTTTTTTAGCTCATATGCTGGTTTCGTTGTTTATGTTCTTGTTTTGTTATTTAAGAAGATAATAAAAATTAACTTACAGCAGGCTGTTACTGCACATGGGTCAAGAATTAGACACCCATCTCTAATTGATTGTAAAAGAGTTTTTATAATGTGTCAAGAATAAAATTTATTTTATTCTTGATAAAATCCAGAGGAGTAATTAATTTGTGGAAGTATCAACAAGTGATATTCTGTGGGAGACTATAATATCCATGATTCTAAGCTAAGTTTTTAGAATAAATCTTGAAACAGTTCTTCATCCATAAATATGTGGCTTCATCTGATATCTATGTTTCTCCATGAGAGGAGGCTGTAGGACAATGATGCTTCTTTGTGTTTATCTTTCACTGTGAAATAATCCTTTTATTTTCTATTCAGATTTATTTTAGGAGGAATTTTTAAGTATTTCCCTTCAGTTCCCATTCTACTTTTTCATTTCTTTCATGGCATCCAGACCCTGTTTATACAATGTTTTCAGCTGCAAGTCTTCTCAATGGAACCAGAGGAATCATTTCACTCTTTCATTTTAGGAAGCATTATACTTCTACTTTCTGCTGTAGAAAGGGAATAATAATAGCATTTACCTTGCAGGATTAAGTTATATTTTTTAAAAGAGAGCCTGCATGACATATATAAGAAAATGTCTGACACATACATAGTTTGAGTCCAAAATTATTGGTTATCATCATTATCATTATCTCAGAATCTAATCATATACAAAAAAACATCCAGACAGTTTGAGAGGGGCTGTATTTCCCCACTTTAAAATACTGACAGCCTAGTTGTTAATTCTGTAAGAACTTTGCTAACTTTTGTCAGGCCTACTAGCTTACATTTATCAACCCTGAGTCAGAAATTCTGAGAGAGGGCCATTAGTTATACTTCTGTCAGTGGTGTGTGATGCCTTCCATTTCTCTAGTACCTCCAAGTGGATCTAAAAGGCAGCACCATCCCTAATGAAATCTCAACTGAGAAAATGTATCCATACAGTCAACCTTGCAAAGGACATAAAGAAACACAAACTGTTTTATTTAAAGCAAGCCAATAAAAGTGCCTGGTCATTTTAGAGTTAGGTAAATATTTTAAAATCTAAATAGCCATTTAATATTAACCCCAAGAAGGGAGTGTTTGTGTATATGTGTATAAGGGGTAAAGGTGAGGGAGGATAGAACTCGGAGGTGAGCCTAATAAGCATATGGGGCCTTTACTGATGAGTTCAGACCATCCTGGAGGAGACAGTCCATCTTGCCATGCCTCCTGCCATGCTTCCTTTTATGCTTTAAGCATAGCATAATGGCAGCTAGTGATTTTCTTGCTACATTCTGTTCCCAGGAAGCATTCAATCTTGGAGGATAAATTCACTCATATGCTTTCTATTTTGTTAAATCTGTTAAGATTTTTTTTTCTTGAAAAAAAAATTGCCTGCAGCAGAGCTGTATTTCACAGCTGGCATATTGATTTTAGTGTGAAGTTCCTAAGGATACCTACTCTATAAATGGTTATTGTGTTCTATTATAAAATAGCGCCACTGGCTACAGATATCTCTCTCTTCCAACCTCTCTCATTCTTCCTTGCTGGCTTCTCTCTGTCTTTTTTCAACTCATAGTCAATTCTGTTAGCCCAGTCAGTGGGAGAAGGGTTAGATAATGACATCCCCCAAACCCAGATGTCAGATGTGTAAAGGTACAACAGCATGGGTGGGATGGACCAAGCAGAAGTGCAGGACTCTGTTGCTTCTAGGTACTTCTAGGTGGGCTGGGAAGGGAAACAAACACATTAGAGAAGATTTTTTTATCAATACAGACATAAGAAGAATTTTTAATTCATGTTCATTAATTTTTCCTTTCATCATTTCTCTGGTTACAGCTACAATTTCATTCAACCTTAAGCAATGAAAATGAAAGCCAATTTATTTGCCTACCATATCCAGGACTACAAAGGGTCTTAAAATCCAATGTCACTGCAACAAAATTAAGTAGCATAATTCTTCTGTTGTGTATTATTTATTTTGTTGTCCTCAGGTTATATATACTTCTTCAAGAAAACAGTCTTACTTCTGCTTAGTTTATTGTATGTCATGTTTTATATCTTGAGGGCTGGTCATAAAATTAATTGATTATGTAGGTGTTGTCAATCTGTTGTCAAAGGATAAGTAATTTTTTCTAACTAATGGATACTGCCTTCTCCTTGAAGTATGGAGCATATCAAACAGTATTTGTAAAACATGGCCAACCAACTGTGTTTATATATCAACAGTAAGTGCAATGTATTAAATATATCTATCTATATAAGCTTTTGATAGTTTAATAGTATTTTTTAATACTGTTTCAATAAGAAAGTGAGACTGTTGACCAGATAAATGGAAAAAAGCTTTTTTTAACGTACCTAGACATGGTAGGAGATTGGAGAGAGAGATAAAAGGAACGTATCACCTAAGCATCTTTCATGTGACTGTCACTGTGTTAGACATCTTACGTTCAGTGTTTACATTTCATTGTTTATGATCTTGTCTTCAATATTATCATTCTCTTTGTATTACAGATAAATTAACTGTGACACAGAGAGATTAAAGGCAGCCCAGAAACTTCAGCGCTAATCGGATATGTAATACAATGGCATTGGTGGGCAGACCAAACAAGACTATAGGCTCTAGGACTAATTGAGAGCCATGCAATAACTAAGTAATGGATCTACAGCTAGATCTCAGGCCTTCTTTCCCATAGTCCAGTTATTTCTTTATGCTAACATATCATATCCTGATCTGCACTACTTTTTGGCATTTCTGCTAATAGATTTGCAATAAACTTGGTATTGAGATATAGATGTATGAAGTAATTGAGTAAAATATACAATATAATAAAGTCTACCAGTGTAGCAGAAATAAAGCATTAGACTGTTAAAAGTTTCAGTACTAGGTACAGAGGCATTTGGTTTAGTTTTATTAGTGGGAGGAATAGTTTAAATAGATAAGAGCAGTTTATCTAATGCCTAGTCATAATTGGGCATTTGCTGTAACATATATATGTTGGATATTAAGTGATAGAGTTCACACCCACACATACGTGGTCATACCTTGCGTAAATGTTGTGCAGTGATGTGTCATGTCTGTATTCTATTGAAGCACATCAAGTAAGTGCATGAAGTGTGGTATAATACAGCAGTAGCACAGAAACTGCAGCATTGCCTCACGAGATTGTGTAAGGGATTAAATGACATAATAACCTAGAGGATACATATGAAGACATTTTGTAAACTATGATATGTGACACAAACCACAGGTACTATCTCATTTTTCTATAGACCTTATACCTTAAATGAGTTTTTATATAGTTTTTATTATGTTATATTAATCACCATACTCTTTCTTTTGCCTATTATGATGCCATTCTTTGATTTTGTTGCTATTTATTTCTTGCTTTGCTTTCTAATTTTATTGTTCCCTCCTCAGACATGATGTGCTAAAGGTTGACACATCCCAGTCTTAGGCCTCCTCCTGCACTTGGGCAATTTCATCTGCCTCTTGGTTTTAATTATCTGTTGTATGCAGTTAACTCAGGTTTATATCTCCAGCCTAGAATTTCTAAGCACAGACCTTTATATCTATTTGACATCAGCTGTTGGCCTAATCTGAGGTATCTTAAAATCAACATGTACAGAAGTGTTGTGACTGTTCACCCCATTAAACCTTGTCCTTTCTCATTTTCCCCCAAGCTATACAATTAGATCATAATAAGTGATAGTTAATGTCACTTTTTGTGTGTTTGTGTCAGAGAGATCATGTCTTCTCAGTAGCATCTGAAAGGACTACTCCTTTCTAGTCTTTTCTTTATACAGCTAAGTGATCACCTTTCAAAACACAAATCTGATCACATCACTTCCTCATTTTCCATTTTCTGCTTAAAGTAACTCATTGGCTTTAAATACCTTATGCTAAAAACCAGATTTCTTAATATGTCTTATAAAGTTTGACATAGAAGAGTCCCTACTAGGGGCGCCTGGGTGGCTCAGTTGGTTAAGCGACTGCCTTCCGCTCAGGTCATGATCCTGGAGTCTCGGGATTGAGTCCCCACATCGGGCTCCCTGCTCGGCGGGGAGTCTGCTTCTCCCTCTGACCCTCCCCCTTCTCATGCTCTCTCTCTCTCTCTCTCATTCTCTCTCTCTAATAAATAAATAAAATCTAAAAGAAAAAAACAAACCTATGTTAAAAAAAAAAGAAGAGTCCTTACTAAACTTTTTCAGACTCATTTTGAAAGTTTCTAATCCCACTTTTCACACCAGTGTATCAGCCAGAATACTGCTTTCTACTAGTATCTCAAACCTAAAGCATCCCCCTGACCACTAAACCTTTTGCATATGTTCTTCCCTCTCCTGAAATACTCCAAAGCTCCTTCATCTACTGATGCCCTATTTTCCCTTAAGTTTTGGGAACAATGCAACACTTCCTAAGTGGAGTTTTATTAAATGCACTAAGAGCACTAAGGACCTCTCCTTCTAACACTTGTGGTATAACTGCAGTTGTGTTTTGAGATTACTTGATTAATGTCTGTCTGTCTCTCAAGCTGGTCCATAAGATCCATGCTGTCAGGGATTATGCAAATTTAGCTTATCCTTCCATCTCATCATATATCAAAGTCCAGCATGTGTCAGGTACTTAAGAATTGTCTGAATGAGTAAATACAATAGATTTAGTAGGATTAGATATATGTGTGAACTTGTGAAGGTGAATTTGAGGACTGTTTCAAGTTTTCTTGTTTAGTGTAGGAAGAATAAGGAATCACCAATGGAGACAAGTAATAGAGGAGAAATAATAGGTTTAGAGAATTAGAAAATGAGTACTATTCCCTTGTGTCACATCTTAAATGGCACAACATTCTTTCAAATAATATTTTCCATAAAATAATGAAATGTGTACCTTATATGAAGAAATTCTCTTATATAGCAAAGATTTGGAGTATGCTTCCCAGAAGTAGCTTAAAACTGCTTGCATATATATTTTTTTCATTACTCTTTTCTATCTCTACTACTCAGTATTTTCATGATATCAAAAAAAATGTACATCAAGCACACGGAACTTCTCAGGCGGTCATCATTAAATAAAGAAATAATTAATACATGATATAAATAACTGACAAGTAAGACACCAGAGATAAGTGAAATGTCAGCAATAAGACAGTATTTAGAGGCCTTTGAGAAGCCAGTAAATAGTATCAATCATATCACTGTCACCTTAGGCGAAAAATAAGAAGGGGATGATCAGCAGAGAACAGTTTTACAGGAATACTGGAGATCTGATGTTGAAAAGTGTAAGTGTCCTATGTATGCTCTGAAACATTTAAGGTGGTAGTTCCCAGTGGAGGCTTCCTTGCTCAGGTGCAATATAGTTTGAAGAGTCTCTGCTGCTTGTTGAAGCATCACAAATGGCATGCTTTGACAGCTGGGGTACCTGTTGAATAATTTCTCTGTCAAACATTCAAAACAAAATGGCACAGATGTTAAGGTGCATGCATATGCAGTGAAAATATCCTGCTGAAGGGCAATGAAAAGCTCTTCACGTTCAAAAGTTTGAAAGATTAAAATGCTTTGTTCTAAAATATAACAATTCTTATATTTTAAAATCTTGTTTTTCTGTAGTCCTGTTAACCCTTTTATAGCAAGTTTCTAGTAAAATTGAAAGTCCTGATGACATTAAATAAATAAATAAAAATTAGAAGCTTTGCTATATCTCTATTTTAACTAAAATTTAACAAAAATATATTAAGTATGTAAAATGTTCTATCTTATAATTATAGTGGGGAAGATGGTGAATCAGACATAATACCTTCTTTTAAGCATCTTTTAAAGTGTCTATCAGAAAGAGAAAGAGATGAATAGAAAATTTCAGTTCGGGTTTATAATAACTATGGTAAGGATAAAAACTTCTCACTTGGTGGCACACAGGAAGAACACTCAACACAACTTTGATGGATCAAGGAAGGATTGATTCTTAAATGAAATAATATTTAAAATAAACCCTTAAAGAGAATTAGGAATTAAAAATATAATCTTGGAGAAAGAAGAGGAAAGGCTGAGAGAATATCATTTAAAGATCCAAATGTTGAAAAACACAAACACTAGAAGCCTTTAAGTAATGAAGCATTGTTGTATTTAAAAATAAAGGAAGAATTGCCTCCAACAAGGATGCCAGAGAACAAATCAGTTTCCAGGTTAAAAAGTGTTCTCTGCACCACATTAGATGTTTGGATTCTAATCTTATGGTAATTAGAAGCCTTTTAGAGTTCTAATAGGAAGAGTGACATGATGAGATTAGTCTATCATATGGTAAATAGGATTGAATGCATGTAGTGATTAGTATTTAGTGCACCTATATGTAACAGGGACCAGACCATAGTGGCCTAAACTCATGAAGATCTTCTATTGCATATATATATATATATATACAATAGGAAAAAAAATACACATATATGTCTCACAGAGATTGTTTTATTTTAAACCATTTTACTACAGAGTTTTTATAGAAACTTTATTAAAACTGCAGAGACCCAGTCTACAACGCCCTAGTCTGTCATGCTTCAGTATAGTTCCCCCCCCCTTTTTTACACTTATTTATTTATTTTAGAGAGAGAGAGAGAGAGAGAGAGAGAGAGAGAGAGAGAGAGAAGAAGCGGAAGGGAAAGGAGCAGAGGGAGATGGAGAGAGAGAATCTCAAGCAAACTCCCTGCTGAGCATGGACCCCCGACTCAGGACCCTGAGATCATGACCTGAGCCGAAATCAAGAGTTGGATGCTTTACCAACTAAGCCACCCAGGCGCCCCTGGTTCTTGATGTCCTAATCAAGAGATGGCTTTTGAAATTCTTGCCAATATAACCTCTTTTGAAGCATCAAGGAAGAAGAAGAAGAGTGAAACTTTCATCAGCAATACTTCCTAGAAGCTTTCCTAAAATGTTTTCTTACCTCATATTGGCCAGAAATTTGTCACATGATCTCTCAAGCTGAATGGGAGAACAGACAAATTGCCACACTGTGAAAAAATGAAGTTATGGCATATAACAGGAAGTGGGGAATAGATTTTTGGGTAGGCACCTAGACTCTTTGCAGGGGTTAATACTGGAAAAGAGGAGACTAATTAAATTACTTTTTTTTTTTTTTGTAATGTGAACTAGAGAACAAAATACAGAGTCAAATAATTAGAGGGAAATTGAAAGATATATATGAGGTATCATTATGATGGTTAGTGATTTTTTGAACATGGGGAGGAGGTTGAGTAGGAAGGGAGATGCCAGGATAATTTGGGTTTCAATTTTGAATAATTGAGTTAGGGAGTAGCTGGAGGAACTAGTTTGGATAAAAATGATTAATTCAGTTTAATTGAAGATTTTGATGTTAAAAGATCACCAGCAGAAAGGAAGACACTGAAATAGAATGAATAACCAAAGAGTCAATCTTGAGAAAAGGAACGGTATGGGAATTTGGACTGTATGAGGGAAACCCTCCTCACTGTAATGGAAAGTGAGAGGAAAGACAGTAAAAACAAAAAACAAAAAACATTTATTTGTACTCCTGGGGCATAGAGTACAATAATTCACTGTTATTGGCTTCTGTTTTCTCAGTGAAGTAGAATATGTGATCACTTGGTGATTGGATCAGGGTGAGTTTTAGAATAATAGATTTTTTTTTTTTAAAGTTTGTCATCCTAAATGGTATGAAATTGAATGCTCTTGTTGTCAGAAACAAGGCAAAGAGAGCCATCTTATCACTTCTATTCAACATCATATTGGAGGTTCTAGCCATTGCAATAAAACAAGAAATAGAAATAAAGGCCATAAAGATCAGAAAGGAAGAAATCAAAGCATTTCTATTTATGGAAAGTATAATTGTTTAATAGAAAATGCTAAGTGCCATGGGCTGAGTTATGTCCCCCTAAAATTAAACATTGAAGCCTTAACCCCCAATGTGATGGTATTTGATGATGGGGCCTTTGGGAAGTAAAAGGTTTAGATGAAATTATGAGGGTGGGATTAGTGCCCTTATAAGAAGAGACATCAGAGAATTTGCTTCCTTTGTCTCTCTTCACCAAATGGGGGCACAGCAAGCAGGTGGCCACAGGCCAGGAAGAGGGCCTTTATCCTTGGAGAACCAAATTGACTAGCACCTTGATCTTGACATTACAGCTCAAACATTGAGAAGTATTTTGGTTTTTTTGGTATGGCATTTGGTATGGCATTCCATGTAAACGAATACACTAAACTACCTGAAAATCAATATCTAGGTAGTCCTAGACAAATTTACCTAGATTGATCAGATAAAAAATAATACTGTATTTTTAAATTTTAGCAGCAAATGTAAAAATGAAATTTAAGTAAATACAAATAAAATTTAATAAAAGTAGTATAGTATCAAAAAAGCCCACTTAGGAATAAATTTGACAAACGTCATGCAAGGCCTACACAGAAATTATAACACCTTGCTCAGAAAACTTATAAATCTATAATGCAGAGCTTTATAATTTTTATGAATTGGGAGATTTGATGTTTCTAAGATATCAGTTGCCCCCACATTTTTCTATGGATTCAACAAAATGCAAATTATGATCACAGAAGGCTGCTTCTTCTTTTTTTTGAAGAAACAAAATAATACTGAATTTATCTGGATGTGCAAAGGACTAAGACGTGTCTAAATAATTTTGAAAAAGATCAGAAGTTGGAGGACTTACATTACTTGATTTCAAGAACTACTACAAATAAACGATAATAAAGCCATCCCCATTCTAACTTTTAGGATTCCATTCTTTCCCAGTTAAGATCTCGTGAGTCTGGGAATTCAATTTCTGTTGCAGTTCAGACACTCACAGGATGATATTCTGAGTTTGGGTTTCATCCATCTCAGCTCTGTGGCCATAGGAGGTACAGGGTCTCTTTCAAGGCAGATATAGACACTGTCATTTGTGCAGTGCTTGTGGTGGGAGTTTGGATTTCTGAGTTTGTTCTTTGTTCCCCACTTTGTCCATTGAAATTAGGAACAACCAGGCAACCTTATGTTATTCATTGGTTTGGCAAAATTTACTAAGTATCATATAGATGGTCACTCAGATCCTTGTCTCTTGTAAGTGTTGGATTAAGAGCACACAGTGGATATATTTTGTGTATTTTTATTGCCAGATCATGCCATAGACTCTCATTGTTCTGCTGAAAATAGAGTCATTTGTTGTCTTTACATGTAGTCAAATTAGAGAGGCAATTAAATGTATGCCTACTTTTTTTTAAGATTTTGTTTTTATTTATTTGACAGAGATACAGAGAGAGAGCACAAGCAGGGAGAGCAGCAGGCAGAGGGAGAGGGAGAAGCAGGCTCTCCACTGAGCAGGGAACCCGACACAGGGCTCAATCCCAGGACCCTGGGATCGTGACCTGAGCTGAAGGCAGCTGCTTAACTGACTGAGCCACCCAGGTGCCCCAACATATGCCTACTTTTTGACCAAGCCATTTCACTTGTGCATATTTACCCCAGAAAAACGAATGTACATGTCCACCAAAAGACTTGTGCAAGAATGCTTATGGCAACATTATTTGTAATAGCAGCATATTGGGAACAACTTAAATGCCATCAGTTGAAGAATGTTTAAACAAATTGAAGTATATTTATTAAATGAAATATCTATAATAGGGACACCTGGGAGGCTCGGTTGGGCATCTGCTTTCAGCTCACGTCATGATCCCAGGGTCCTGGGATGGAGCCCCACATCAGGCTCCCTGCTCAGCGGGAGCCTGCTTCTCCCTCTGCCATTCCCCCTGCTTGTAACTCTCTCTCTCTCTGTCAAATAAATGAGTAGAATCTTTAAAAAAAAAAAGAAATATCTATAATAAAAGGGAATCAACATATAGGCAACAATATGGATGAATCTAACAGTTGTAATAATATAATGCTTATTGAAAGAAACTAGTCTTTCATTAGAAAACTAGTAAAATTAACCTGATCTAATCCATGTAAAACTAATCAGAAAAAATCAGAACACTGGTTACCTCTGTAGAAAGGGGTTTGAGTAGGAAGGGACATGAGACAACCTTCTGTTCTGAAAGAAATCTTTTATATCTTGATAGGGGTGTGGATTACATGGATGTCTATTTATGAAAATTAGACTGTTAAGATTTGTGTTTTTTAATATATGGAAATTTCATTTAAAGAGCTGAGATGTGGGGGCCTGCTCAATGTAAAGTTTAAAAGACACAAACATGACAGATGAATGATGTTTGTTAATGGGGATGATGGGTGTATTGGGGTTCATTATGGTATTTGGTTTACTTGGTATATATTTGGAATTCTCCATGATATGAATTTAAAACAATCTTTAGAGGACTGGGAGAGTGAAATGCCAACAGGCCCTTGCAGTTACCATTGGGGTTCAAAGGAGTTGGCTTCCAGGGTTATAAAATATCTCTGATCTGCTTAAATAGATGCTTGGTGAAAAGTGACAATGGAATTCAACCAAGGCTCAAGTTTTTGCCCAGTGATTGACTAAAGAATAATAGATCATGGAATACAGGCTGGGAGAGGAAGAAAATTATCTTTCATGGGGCTGATAGGTGGAGAAAAAATATTGAGGTGTTTTGTAAGACCAGAAAACTCATTTATGGGGAGAAGCCAGTTGAAAGAACTGGAATTAAGTGATACTGTGGTGAGAAAGTTAGATAACTGATTTTATTATTTCAGATAAAGAAGGGTGATAAATTAAGGTATATATTTGACTGTAAATACAAAATTGTGTTCCAAATTCAGAGATGAAAATTTAAAAAAATTGCCGTTTCAACCACTCCCTTCTTAAATATAAAGAGGGAATCATTAAATGGGTTTATGAAGAAAATCTGAGAGGAAGTTCTTGTCTGACAAGTACTATTAGAAATTCCTAGAATATATAGTTGTAAAGAAACAGTTTTCTGGAAGATGGAGAATTGGCAGATCATAAATCATGTAAAAATGCTGCTGTCAGTTCGTGGAAAGTTTAACTTATTCTGCTTTTCAGAGCTAAGCTTCAGTGCATATCAGATGGTGGAATTTGGCCTCTCGTACTATTCAGTCTTTTTCTGTGTGGTCAGTAATTCAGATTGTGACACAGAAAGTGCCCTTGGCAGAGATGGTAAATCACATGGGTATGGAAAAAAGAAATGAGCACAAGAATTCTATTGGATTTTCACTTTTTTAGGTACCATAGGAGATGAGATGGCAACAGTTTAACCAGCTCTAATTAATTCCAATATGCAGAATAAAAACTACCAATCCTTGTGAAGTGGCTATATATAGAAATCCAATATATATTATCTCATTTAACCCTTAAAATGGCCTTGTGACGTTATCTTAATTGTCCATATTCTGAGATATAATTCAGAAACCTTAAGTAACTTTATAAAGGTCAAAATATTAGTGACAGAGCTGGAATATAAGTCTAAGTTTTTCATATTCCAAAATCCTTGCACAATCCTTTATGGGAGGATTAAAATAGATGTCCTAAATATTGGTAAGAACAAATCTGAGTACTAAGCTGAGTATTGCACATTAAAATGAGAAGAGTTCTCCTGGGAATTTATTTTTTTAAAGTTTTTTTTTATTTTATTATTTATTTGACAAAGATAGTGAGAGAGGGAATACAAGCAGGGGGAGTGGGAGAGAGAGAAGCAGGCTTCCCACCGAGCAGGAAGCCCGATGTGGGGCTTGATCCCAGGACCATGGGATTATGACCTGAGCCGAAGACAGACACTTAACAACTAAGCCACCCAGGTGCCCCTTCTTCAAGGAATTTAAAGTTTGGTTTGACTTTTATACATTTTGCCTTTGTTCTCTTGGACATACTTACAATTTTAGCTCTATGTATTTCTTTCATTTCATCTGGAAATTTTCACTAGTTCTTTTGACTTCGAATGATTTTTACAGACCTCTTTTGGGGTGAGGCTATAATTAGGAATTTAAAACTGGGCAGACTTAACCTTTACACAATTTGTTTGCCAGGCAAACGGCAGACCATGATTTGGGGGTATATTTTATTGCAATTGATTTAGCAAATGACAAGAGTTAGAGAGCATAGGCTAGAACTGTGAAAGCGGAAGTTCTGCAGCAGCTGGAAGCATGTGGTCACTAGCTCTTTCAGCATCTTTTAGTAATGTGTACCTGGCTTGGAATGGGGTTAAGACATAATGGTTTGGGATCTCACTCTGCCATTCTTCACATATATGGATTTTCCATAAAAGTAGTCTTGCAAAGTAGAGGGGATGTCTGAGTAGGAATGTTGCTTAGGAAAGTTGAATTCCAATTCTTGTATGTCAGCTGCAATTATATAGATAACTAGAAAGCTAGGACCATAGCAGCCCTTCCACCTATGGTGAGAAGTATGTGATTCTGACTTGCTCATTGACATCCAACCAGACAGCTATTGGAATAATTCAGTGGACAATTCTATTTGTCTTTACCAAAATGCATATATGTAATTTGGGCATCTGACTTATGTATGATGCTTGGATGCTGGGTGTTGGAAGAAAACCTATGAATATAAGCTATGTATCATTGGTGTCCAAAATTGGAGAGCAAATTTTCAAAATTAGTGTGTGAATGCCAAGGGTCTACAAGAAGAATAAAAGAGCAACATGTGACACAAAAAGAGAAACATCAAAATATTCCCTTTTTTTAACCATCTCATAAAGAAAATTATTGCTTATAACAGGATGTAATTGAAAAGTGGATAAACTACAATTTGAGAGGGAAATCTGTTTCTGTGTAGAGAGTGGTTTTGCTTAGGCTGACATTTTATAAATGATTACTTCTTTAAGCTAGATTTGATTTTTGTATTACACTTACGATGATACTGGCTGAAATGTATCATGGGTTAATTAAGTTTCTTATTTTAGTTACCAGCAAGTATGGCAATAATTTTTGGGGGGATACAAGATGAAATATCCATGTAGTCTAGCTGTAAGTAAGGGTGGTTCTAATCAAGCAGACTCCACCTGTTTTTTGCTCATTGATTGTACAACTGATTGTATAATTCATGCGTACAGTGTGAAATCTAAGTGCTAACCTGGCATTTGACCTGGGAGGTCAAAATTACATAGCACATACAAAGAATTACTAGTGATAGTGATGACAGTTTGGGACACTTTGAAGTAAGTGAGGTTGGGACAGGAGCATTACACTAAAAAGAAGTGAACCAGGAGGGGAAAAGATGGCAGAGGAGTAGGGGACCCTATGCCAACTGGTCCCCAGAATTGGGCTGGATATCTACCAGACCACACTGAGCACCCACGAAATCAGCCTGAGATGTAAGAAGATCTGGATCTCTACAAATGGAAGATTGCAGGTGGTTGGTTTCGAGGTATGAAGTAGGGAGCCATGATTCCGTGGGCAGCTATTGGAGGATAAATGGCAGTGGGAGGGAGCCTAGCCGTGGGGATCCTACACCATCAGTGAGTGATAGCCTTCTGCCCTGGGGACCGGGCACAGACTCGCAGACTGGTAGCAGCGGGGAAAGGACTTTAGATGGAAACCAGAGTGGCGCAGTTGTGCGTGCGAACTGTAGGCGGCTGGCGGTTTTAGAGTCACAGAGGGCAGAGATGTGCCTGACCTGGAGGCAGGACTGGGAGCGCTGTGGAGGGGCACACAACCCAGGACGCTGCACTTTGTAGCAGCGCAGACAGAAACGGAGAGACTGTGGCCTGGAGAGCTCACTGAAGAACAGACTGTGATCTCTGTGCTCTGAGGCAGAGGGTTGGAAACGGCCTCTTCTGCTCTGACTCTCAGAAGAGACACAGAAAGCCGCCAGAGAACAGAAGCCCCCCAAAACCAGTTCCCACTGAGCCCATCCCCGCCACAGTTGGGGCAGGGCACCTCTGCCCAAACACAGTTGCCTGAGTAACAGCGTGGCAGGTCCTTCACCCAGAAGACAGGCTGGGAGAACAAGAGGCCAGCAACCTAAGGTCCCTAGAAAACAGGTGCATCTTACTTGGGTTGTGGTCAATAATTTGGACTCTATACATTTCCTCAACCACCCATCAACAGAATGACTAGGAGGAGGAACCCCCAAAATAGGAAAGACTCAGAGATTATGATTTATGCCGCAGATTTACAAATGGATGCAGATATAACCAAGATGTCAGAGATGGAATTCAGGCTAGCAATTGTGAAGACAATAGCTAGAATGGAGAAATCAATTAATGGCAACATAGAGTCTGTAAGGGCAGAAATGAAAGCTGTATTGGCAGAACTTAAAAATGCTATCGAGGAGATCCAATCAAATCTAGATAATCTAACAGCTAGGTTAAGTGAGGCAGAAGAATGAATTAGTGATCTGGAATACCATTTGATAGATAAAAAGGGAAAAGAGGAGGCTAGGGAAAAACAACTCAGAATCCATGAAAATAGAATCAGAGAAATAAGGGACACCATGAAGCATTCCAATGTCAAAATTATTGGAATCCTGGAGGGGGTGGAGACAGAGAGAGGACTAGAAGATATATTTGAGCAAATCATAGCTGAGAACTTCCCTAATCTGGAGAATGAAACAAACATTCGTGTCCTAGAGGCAGAGAGGACCCCTCCCAAGATCAAGGAGAACAGGCCAATACCCTGCATGTAATAGTAAAACTCACAAATCTTAGAACCAAGGAAACCATCTTAAGGGCAGTTAGGGGGAAGAGATTCCTTACATACAGAGGGAGGAACATCAGACCTATCCACAGAAACCTCGCAAGCCAGAAAGGCCTGGCAAGACACATTCAGGGTACTAAATGAGAAGAACATGGAGCCAAGAATACTTTATCCAGCAAGGCTGTCATTTAGAATGGATGGAGAGATGCAGAGCTTCTAAGACTGGCAGAAACTGAAAGAATATGTGACCACTAAGCCGGCCCTGCAAGAAATATTAAAGGGGGTTCTATAAAAGGAGAAAGACCCCAAGAGTGATATACAACAGAAATTTACAGGGACAATCTATAAAAACAAGGTCTTCACTGGCAACATGATGACAATGAATTCATATCTTTCAATAATCACTCTCAATGTGAACGGCCTAAATGCTCCCATAAAATGGCACAGGATTGCATATTGGTTAAAAAGACAGGACCTATCATATGCTGTCTACAAGAGACTCATTTTGAACCTAAAGATACATCCAGACTGAAAGTGAAGGGATGGAGATCCATCTTCCATGCCAGCGGACCTCAAAAGAAAGCTGGGGTAGCAATTCTTATATCAGACAAATTAGATTTAAAGCTAAAGACTGTAGTTAGAGACACAGAAGGACACTATATCGTTCTTAAAGGGTCAATCCAACAAGAAGATCTAACAATTGTAAATATCTATGCCCCTGACACGGGAGCAACCATCTACATAAGCCAACTGTTAACCAAAATAAAGAGTCATATTGATAACAATATGTTAATTGTAGGAGACCTCAAGACTTCACTCTCAGCAACAGACAGATCATCTAAGCAGAAAATCAACAAAGAAACAAGAGCTTTGAATGACACACTGGACCAGATGGACCTCATAGATATATACAGAACATTCCACCCTAAAACAACAGAATACTCATTCTTCTCGAGTGCACACGGAACTTTCTCCAGAATAGGCCACATACTGGGTCACAAATCAGGTCTCAACCAATACCAAAAGATTGAGATTATTCCCTGCATATTCTCAGACCACAATGCTTTAAAACTGGAACTCAATCACAAGAAAACAATTGGCAGAAATTCAAACACTTGGAAGCTAAAGACCACTCTGCTCTAGAATGTTTGGGTCAACCAGGAAATCAGAGAAGAACTTAAACAATTCATGGAAACCAATGAGAACGAAAACACATCGATCCAAAACCTATGGGATACTGCAAAGGCAGTCCTAAGGGGGAAATACATAGCCATCCAGCCTCACTCAAAAAAATAGAAAAATCCCAAATTCACTAACTAACTCTACACCTTAAAGAACTAGAGAAAAAGCAACAAACGATGCCTAAGCCACGCATTAGAAGAGAAATAATTAAGATTAGAGCAGAGATCAATGAATTAGAAACCAGAAACACAGTAGATCAGATCAACAAAACTAGAAGCTGGTTCTTTGAAAGAATTAAGATCGATAAACCACTGGCCAGACTTATCCAAAAGAAAAGAGAAAGGACCCAAATTAATAAAATTATGAATGAAAGGGGAGAGATCACGACTAACACCAAGGAAATAGAAACAATCATTAGAAATTATTGTCAACAACTGTATGCCATTAAACTGAGCAATCTGGATGAAATAGATGCCTTCCTGGAAACCTATAAACTCCCAAGACTGAAACAGGAAGAAATTGACAACCTGAATAAGCCAATAACCAGTAATGAGATTGAAGCAGTGATCAAAAACCTCCCAAAAAACAAGAGTCCAGGGCCTGATGGATTCTCTGGAGAAGTCTACCAAACATTCAAAGAAGAAATAATACCTATTCTACTGAAGCTGTTTCAAAAAAATAGAAACAGAAGGAAAGCTTCCAGACTCCTTCTGTGAGGCCAGCATTACCTTAATCCCCAAACCCAGCAAAGACCCCATCAAAAAGGAGAATTTCAGACCAATATCCCTGATGAATATGGATTCCAAAACCCTCAACAAAATCCTAGCTAATAGGATCCAACAATACATTAAAAGGATCATCTACCACGACCAAGTGGGATTTATCCCCGGGATGCAAGCATGGTTCAACACTCGCAAATCAATCAATGTGATAGAACACATTAATAAGAGGAGAGAGAAGAACCATATGGTCCTCTCAATTGATGCAGGAAAAGCATTTGACAAAATACAGCATCCTTTCCTGATTAAAACTCTTCGGAGTATAGGGACAGAGGGAACATTCCTCAAGTTCATAAAATCCATCTATGAAAAACCCACAGCAAATATCATCCTCAATGGGGAAAAGCTGAGTCTTTCCCTTAAGATCAGGAACACGTCAAGGATGCCCATTCTCGCCACTATTGTTCAACATAGTACTAGAAGTCCTAGCAACAGCAATCAGACAACAAAAAGAAATAGAAGGTATTCAGATTGGCAAAGAAGAAGTCAAACTCTCTCTTTTCGCAGACGACATGATACTTTATGTGGAAAACCCAAAAGACTCCACCCCCAAATTACTAGAACTCATACAGCAATTCAGTAATGTGGCAGGATACAAAATCAATGCACAGAAATCAGTTGCTTTCTTATACACTAACAATGCAACTGTAGAAAGAGAAATTAGAGAAACGATTCCATTTACAATAGCACCAAAACCCATAAGATACCTCGGAATAAACCTAACCAAAAAGGTAAGGATCTATATACTCTAGGAACTACAGAACACTAATGAAAGAAATTGAAGAAGACACAAAAAGATGGAAAAACATTCCATGCTCATGGATCAGAAGAATAAACATTGTTAAAATGTCTATGCTACCCAGAGCAATCTATACCTTCAATGACATCCTGATCAAAATTCCAATGACATTTTTCAAATTGCCTTAACGAACAATCCTAAATTTGTATGGAATCAGAAAAGACCCCGAATTGCCAAGGAAATGTTGAAAAAGAAAAACAAAGCTGGGGGCATCACATTGCCCAATTTCAAGGTATATTACAAAGCAGTGATCACCAAGAAAGCACAAGTACTGGCACAAAAACAGACATATAGACCAATGGAACAGAATAGAGAGCCCAGATACGGACCCTAAACTCTATGGTCAAATAATCTTCAACAAAGCAGGAAAAAATATGCAATGGAAAAAAGACAGTCTCTTCAGTAAATGGTGCTGGGAAAATTGGACAGCTATGTGCAGAAGAATGAAACTTGACCATTCTCTAACACCATACACAAAGATGAACTCAAAATTGATGGAAGACCTCAGTGTGAGACAGGAATCCATCAAAATCCTAGAGGAGAACACAGGCAGTAACCTCTTTGACATCGTCCACAGCAACTTCTGTCAAGATGCATCTCCAGAGGCTAGTGAAACGAAAGCAAAAATGAACTTTTGGGACTTCATCAAGATAAAAACTTTCTGCACAGCAAAGGAAACAGTCAAAACAAAGAGGCAACCCACAGAATGGGAGAAAATATTTGCAAATGACACTACAGATAAAGGGCTGGTATCCAAGATCTATAAAGAACTTCTCAAACTCAACACCCAAAAAACAAATAATCAAGTCAAAAAATGGGCAGAAGACATGAACAGACACTTCTCTGAAGAAGACATACAAATGGCTAACAGACACATGAAAAAATGTTGATCATCATTAGCCATGAGGGAAATTCAAATCAAAACCACACTGAGATACCACCTTACACCAGTCAGAATGGCAAAAAGTGACAAGGCAAGAAACAACCTGTGTTGGAGAGGTTGTAGAGAAAGGGAAACCCTCTTATACTGTTGGTGGGAATGCAAGTTGGTACAGCCACTTTGGAAAACAGTGTGGAGGTTCCTCAAAAAATTAAAAATAGAGCTACCCTATGACCCAGCAATTACGCTACTGGGTATTTACCCCAAAGACACAGATGTAGTGAAAAGAAGGGCCATATGCACCCCAATGTTCATAGCAGCAATGTCTGCAATAGCCAAACTGTGGAAAGAGCCGAGATGCCCTTCAACAGATGAGTAGATAAAGAAGATGTTGTCCATGTATACAAGGGAATATTACTCAGCCATCAGAAAGGATGAATATCCACCTTTTACATCAACGTGGATGGGACTGGAGGAGAGTGTGCTAAGTGAAATAAGTCAAGCAGAGAAAGTCAATTATCATATGGTTTCACTTATCTGTGGAACATAAGGAACAGCACGGAGGACATCAGGAGAAGGAAGGGAAAAATGAAGGGGGGGAATCGGAGGGAGAGATGAACCATGAGAGACTATGGACTCTGAGAAACAAACAGGGTTTTAGAGGGGAGGGGGAAGGGGGAATGGTTAGCCCAGTGATGGGTATTAAGGAGGGCACATACTGCATGGAGCACTGGGTGTTATATGAAAACAATGGATCATGGAACACTACATCAAAAACTAATGATGTATGGTGACTAACATAACATCTTAAAAACAAAGAAATAAAGAAATGAACCAGAGAATGAGAAGGAGAGAGAAATGGAGTTTATTTATGATATATTTTAATTTAATGGCTTAGATTTCATTACCTATGTTACTTTAGTCGCAACTCACAAGTTTTGTAAGGCAAATAAAAAGGTCAGGGAAAAAAGCCTGAGTTCTATTAGTCACTTGCTCTACCTACATTGAAATCTATTTGATCAGTAGACTGTTGATGGTCTCTCTTTGGGCTAACTTGACATGTTCTGTTGTTCTGAATGACTCTCTCTTCATTTTCTATACCAGTGGAATTAGAATAAGAAACCATTGTCTCTTTGTAGTTAAGCTGTGTGAAACAATAGTAAATTGAGAACATAGAAACTGTAGTTTTAATTGTATTACTGATTTGTAAAGGATAGATTTTGATTGCTTCAATGAAAAGCAAGGAAAGCTTTGTTGTCCTAAACAATGCAAAGATCAGTTCTATATTTATTAAATTTTCCATCTCTAATACTGGTTTAATAGGATTAATAAGAGATGGATAATGGCTCCAAAAATAGTGATGGGTGAGATGTAGTAGTTCCAATACATACCTCTAAAACACACACACACACAAATCATATCTCAAAATATACTGTCTAGTGTATTGCATTGACATGATAAAGATTGTACCTTTTCAATAAAAAAGGAAAGATAAAATAAGAAAATGAATTTAAAATCTTTGAATATTACCTTATTTATTGTTTATAGAACCTCGGTCTTTGTTCTTAAAATCTAAAACTCTTGTACCTAACAATAATTTATTGCATCTGTGTTGTGATACAGTGGTAAGAATATAACAGAGTAGATGTGATTGATAAGCATATTAACATTTGGGGTTTTAGACCTAAAAAATAATTTAAGATATTTCCTACTCCAGCTAGCCAGAATATAGTCAAAGACACTTTTGTGTCTCCTGTGTCTCCAGCACAGGAGAAACTATCATGAGTTTATTGTATACCTTTAAAGTCTTTTATGTTTATACTTTTATCTATATTCACATATATGAATTCTTGAGCATAATAAACATTATTTCTGTTTTAAAATTTCATAATTAGTTTAAATCTTCATATATTTTGGCAAGTGATTTACCCAAAATTTTATTTCTATGTTCTGTTTAAATAGATATGCATGTGTCTAACACATTAATTTTAACCATGATATAGTTTCCCATCCTCTCTATTTTGTAATTGACCATTTCACTGCTTGAGACTTTTGTTTCCAAAGAGGACTGTAAAAATAATTTTTGTAAAATATCTTTTTCGCTTGCAGAAGATAGTCCAGCATGTACATGCATTGCAGAATTATTTAGTCTGGTATTTGGGTATAGTATGAATTTTACTAGCTGCTAATGTACAGTCGTGCTAACAACTTTTACTATCAACAGCAGTATGTCAGTTATCATTTCTCCAGACACTTGTTAATACTTGATAAAGACTGCAGTTTTCCTGCAAATTTGATATTTATGAAATAAAGTTTTATTATGTTAGCATGTATATCTTTGATTTAATATGTATTTCTTTGTTTAATAAGTGATCTTTGATTATTAGTAAAGTTAATATTTATTTTATATGTTTGTAACACTTATGAAAAATTGGAATCCAGTGTGGTGCCTTAGTAAGGCAATTTTATTCTTTCCTTTCAAATGCCCATAAACACCCAAATATTGGTTCCTTTTTCCAAATCTTTGGATAAAAAAGCCCCATGTTCTTTTAGATTACTCTTATATAATAAATACATATAATATGTCTATCTCTTGTAGTTTCAAAACACTCTCACATCAGTAATTAAGCTTCATAATAGAGGAAGGAAAATAAGAAATACAGTTTATGCGAACAAAACTTCATGGATTTGGTGGTTGTTTAAATGTCTCATGAGGTGCCTCCTCATGACATATTGCTGCTGCTGAGCAACTCTTATCTTCAGTCATCCTTGATAATGTTTCCTCCAAGGGGCAGCTTATGACTTGACTCAGCTCTTGATTCTGGGTGACACATGTAACATAGTCTATCTGTTGGGGTACAGTGCTCCTCTCAATGACCATCTCAGTTCCAAGTCTCAAACTTATGTTTTTACCCTGACAAAATTTGGAATTTCCCGGGCTTGCCCTGAAGCGATTCCCTTTTCGGCAAGTGCTGTCAAAGCAGCTAGCCAGCTGCAGTCTTTCACTTTCTTAGGCGTTGGTGCTCCTCAACTGGGAAGGTGTCCTGTAGGCTTGAAACCCATAGCATCACTTTCAGCAAATTATTCCTAATTTTCGCTTTCCCTCTTTTTTCAGCATCAAGGTCTTTATAACCTTGCTGTGATAGCCTAAAGGGCACAGGCACAGGTATTCCTTCTCACTATTTTCAAAAACCTGCTTTATTAATTAATTAATTAATTAATTATTTTTACAGTGTACTTTTTTTTAAGTTTTTATTTAAATTTCAGTTAGTTAACATACAGTGTAATATTAGGCTCAGGTTTACAATTTAGTAATTCAGCACTTTCATACAACACCTAGCGCTCCTCACAGCAAGTACACTCCTCAATCCCCATCACCTGTTAAACTGTTTTAGCTAGTTAATTTGGCATATATTGCCTGGGAACCTTGTTTAAGACCATGGGTGGGTTGGGGTGCCTGGGTGGTGCAGTTGGTTGAGCGACTGACTCCTGGTTTCAGTTCAGGTTGTGATCTCAGGGTCATGAGCTAGAGCCCCACATTGGGCTCTGCACTCAGCACAGATTCTGCTTCAGATTCTGCCTCCCTCTTTCCCTCTGCCCCTCTTGCTCATTCTCTCTCTCTCTCTTAAATCTTGAAAACAAACAAAAAAACAACTATGGGTGGGTAGAAGAGTTCATTTAAAAAATTCTGTTAGAAGATTCAGGTTTTTTCTGTGAACTATATATTCATTGGGTTGTTTATATTTTTCTATTGGATTTGTAAGAATCATTGTTTATTCTGGAAGCAATTCTTACATTTATTGCAAACAGATTCTCAGTGTTTGCAGCTTAAATGTTGTCTTTTATATTACAGAGGTGTCTCATTTAGAAATAGTCAAATCTATCAAAATTTTCATTTATGAGTTTTCCTAAGATTTCAAATCCTTTCTTATTTTGTTATGTGAAAGAAGTTCTACTTTGGAGGCAATCAAGACATTTCAATTCCTTTTTTCTCTGTACTAATTATAACCAGATCACTGTGAGAAAAATATTTGTATCTACACATTATCTGAGTTTCTTCCAAATGATTAATTTTAAATACTGATATATTCCTATCAGGAAATAAGGACCAATTACAATAAATTAAGGATTCGCTAAACACAAAGATTGACCAGATTGAGATATTTTACAACTGGAAACTCTGTTAATAAATTTGTTATATTTTTATCCATTAAATCGTAAATATTGTGAGACATTCTCAGTGGTGTAAAAAGGTTTAAAATACATATGGAGCGGATCATTTGTTGAATTGTTCTTATAAAGTTTATTGAGAACTTCCAACCATAAACTTTAAAAAGTTTAATCACTGTTTAAATATTGACTTTGCTAAAATGGGGACTCAATATGGGAGGGAAACCCACATAAATATGTCTTTATTATCTACATTAAGAGGACTATTAGAATGTAGTATCTTATAGGTTGTCTTGACAGGTTATGTTTTCCATTCAATTTTTTCATCCAGCTTTTTATTCAGTTCATCACCATGCTTTAACTCTCCAATTTGTCTATGTGGCATCTCAAAGAGAAGGCTGTGCTCTAGTAGATCGACAGACTGAATAAAGAGGCAATTTCATGTATTTTTCCTAAGACTTTTGGCTTCATTCACAGCTCAGTAACAGTCTGCTCAGTATTTTTGGTGTTACTGTAACTGAACTAGATAATAATCTAACCATATAAATAAACCGTAACTGAACTGTAGATAATAATCTACACGATTTTTTTCAAAGGTCAATCTCTGCTCAGTTTGCTTTATTTGTTAATCGTATAAAATCTTTAACTTGTGTGTGTATGTAGCAGGGGCAGGTTGGGTGGAATATTTGTGTAATATCCATTTGGAGTCAGAGAGGCAGTTTTCAAAATTGGAGTCTATTTCCTGAAAATAATGACACGGGATTGGTATCCTTTTCAAGTATTAGAATGTTTAGTTGTCATAGCTTCTACTCTTTTTCCTGGCAGAACCACTTCTGTGTTACTGTGATGTTGTGGGTTCCAAACAGTAGCATAGGTATCATCAGCCATTCTCGTTCAAAACTGCTCAGCTGCCTAGCAAGGTACCCAGGACTGCATGATCTCCCCACTGAAACGAATGATTCTACCTTAAAAAGATAAAATGATAACAACCTGTAACAGAGATGGCTCTGGTCTTAAATATAAAAGATTTGTGTGGTGCGATGAAATGGGAATGAGGAGTAAGAATAAAAAAGTAAATGTTGAACTACAACTTTTTAAGTATAGAATTATGTGTACCAAGGACTATTATGGAACGTCATTTGTCAGAATCACCTCGGTCTGCTGTTTTTAAAAAAGGGGTGGGGGTGCTTATTTTGAGTAAAAACACAAATCAAATACTATAAAAGTAAAATAACTCTCGAAACATACCAGACATTCATGGTAAAGTATGAAAGTAGAAGTAGAGATGGGTGAAGAATACTGTTGGGGTGAAAAAGAAGACAAGATTGAAACAGAGGAACAGGGGATTTCTCTCTAATACATGTTCTACCTTTAATATCATCTCTTTAGGTGACCATCACTTAAAATTTCAGTCTGCTTCTTCTTCAAAATGAAACTTTATAATATACCCTCTGTTGCATATTATTAATGAATGAATAAATGATTATAGAATCATCAAATATTTTTCCTCAGTGTGCAATTACAAGAAAGTTCTAGAGAAAATAAGAGAGTAAAGCATTGGATAATAATTAAGAGCAAACATGTACATAAGAGGGACAGGTTGTCACATAAGGTGGAAAAGATTATTAAAAGGCCACAGACACATTTGCCTAAGGTAAAGTTATATTCCAAGGTAGTGACATAAATACTGGAAAACTGTTCCTTTCTCTGTTTCTCCACTCCCTCCTTCTCTCTTCCCCGTTTACCTGAAATATTGTATCACTGGAGTGAAAATTGGCTAAGTTCCTAGGTAAAGCATCCAATCAGGGAGATCCCAAGGAGGTTTAGAAGAAGAATGAGAGAGACAGAGAAACTCATTTTTGTTCTATTTTTTACTGGTGATAAATAATGAAGAAGACACGGAAATCATGGTGACATTCTTTTATCAGATGGTTCCATGGGGAGAACATGGCTATAGGCAGGGTCTAGCTTTTGAAGACTAATATATATTGCATAAAACAAATGAGCATTTTGCAAATGGCATTTTGTGTGGATTTATTTTCTGGTAAATCAGGCATGTTTCTTTATTTGATTAATTTCATGTTTTTTCCATTGTTGCTAGAGATAATATACAAGTAAATGATTTCTTCATTTTTTATTCAACTGTTTGTGCTTGTGTTCATAATTGATCCAGGACATACGTGTAGAATTTAAACTCAGCTAGCTAAATGCTCTGAGATGTAATTTCCAGAATTCCAGTAGTGTTAATTAAAACACTACAGCTAATGTATCATACATCAAAGTTAGATTAGACTCCATAGTGTATTATTCTGGCAAAGAATAAACATAAGGTATTTCTTAAAGATTTGAAATTATATTTATTGGTGATTATGCTTAGGGGAAAATAGATAGATAGATAGACAGATAGATAGATAGTAATAATAAACTTACTTACTGACGGAATGCTTAAAATCGGGATGCCAGGGAAATACCTCTGGGGAATTTAGGTTTACAAACCATTAGAATAGCACGTGAAAAAATATTCAATCAAGGCTGCATATGATCAGTAATTAGTTTTCACATGCAAACACAGCACTTTAAAATCACAAAACTAATTAGCCACTTTATGATCAAATAATATTTTGTGTTTATTAAGCCCATAGGATTCTTTTTTATTAGAAATGAATAGCTATTGAAATAGTAACCTATTCAGTGGCTCCCATTTTTCAGAACATGTTTTGTGTATAGATTCTGTTTTATTGCATGTATTAAATCCTGAACTGAAGTTAATATATTCAAAATAAATTTTTGCATGAAAATCCAAGTACTTTTTATTACCTCGTTATCTAAAATTTCTAGAATTTATAATATAAAAGCAATTCTTAAATATCTAATGGGCAGATTAACTTGACATTGGTCAGTTGTGCACTCAGTTCTGGTCTTCCTCCAGTCAAGGTAAAAAGCAGAGTTGAGTGAAGACTGTGTGCATGTGTGCATGTGTACACATGGTTAATGTATATACGTGGGGGGTTGTGTTGAGAAAGGGAGGGAGAACGAGAAGATGATGGAGGAGGAGAGGAGGAGGGAAAGAAGAGAAGAAGAAAAGTGGATAGGGAGGAGAAGGTGGAAGAGAGAAGACCTGGGTGGTTTGTAACAAATTACTTAATATTTTTAGTTTTGTGTATGTAGGTTGAGCTAGTTAATCTCTAAGGTCCCTAATAAATTAGAATACTTTCAGCCACAACTAACAGAAAACCCAACTCAAAATGGTTAAATCAATAAGTAGTTTATTTTTCTTATGTCTAGAAGCACAGAGAAAGGACGAGTCTATGGCTGGTTAATCATTGATGACCCAGTGATGTTACCAAAGACCTAAGTTCTTCCATCTGTTTTATCTACATCTTGAGGTGTTTTTTGTTGTTTGTTGGTTTTTCTTTTGGGTAAATTTCCTCCTAATTCAATATAATGCCACACTTCCAGGAACCACTTCCTTACTTAGTCCCCTTCAGAGTTTGAAAAGGGAGATTTTCTTCATGTTTCTGACTGAAAAGCTAAGAAACTCTTTCCTAGAAGCTCTTCGGTAATCTTACTGTTATTAACTAAAATTACATCACATGTGTACCCAAACTAGTAACAGGTTAGGAGGACAGGATTTCCAGGATGGTTTACCTTATTAGGTAGCCACCCACTTGTTCAGTGAACAGATGACCAAGTGGTCAGAGAGCAACTGAACAAATAAAGGGAAATTCTCCCAGCCACCAAGAAGAGAGTGGCTTTTCAGTTAGCAGCCAAGTTTTTTATGTCAGTCCCTTCTAATTTTTAAGAATCTATATTTCTAAATTTATATTAAAATAGTTAACACTTAGCGTGCCTGAGTGGCTCAGTTGGTTGAGCATCCAACTCTTGATTTTGGCTCAGGTCATGATCTCCAGGTCATGGGATGGAGCCCTGCATTGGACTCAATGCTCAGTAGGGAGTCTGCTGGAGATTCTCTCCCTCTCCCTCTGCCCCTCCCCCTTCTCTCTCTCTCTCTCAAATAAATAAATCTTAAAAAAAATAAAATAGTTAACAGTGACTTTCTTTAGGCAAACAGCATGTCTGTGTCATGTTTTTCTTTTTTTCCCCCTTCTTGGTCTCTTTTAGATTTACTTATTTCAATGAACTAGTTATGAGAAAAGATTAAATGAAGGCTGTGTGTGTGTGTGTGTGTGTGTGTGTGTATGTGTGTGTGATGGAGGGAGGGAGAAAGGGAGAAAGCGAGAGAAGCATATTCCATATTACATGCTCAAAGAGAAAGTTACTGAGTGTTAGTAGTTTGCTGGTATCTTGTTTGTAATTTCCCTAATGGCTTTATGTGACAATAGATCCAATGCACTATCTAGACTTTGAACCTACAATTTCTGTGCATTCATATGTCAGAGAAAAAGTTCAGCAAAAATGACTGTCACCAATATTTAAGCAAAACTCTAGTAGTATAGTATGTGTACAAGTAGCAACAAAGAGAAAAAAGTGATAGTTTTGACAATTTGGTTGGGTGGTGATGGAATATACTGATAGGGCACATGTTTAAGATGTGGAATCCAATATTCTTATGCTTGTTCAGTTTAATATACTTTTATACAAGTTGAGATTTTAAATAGGCAATTGGATATATGAATCTAGATTTCAGGAGAGGTATCATATCCAGAGTCATTTATTTTAGGTTAATTGGTATTTACTTAGCCTTTCAGGCCGTGGGACTGAATATGCACACTCTGTTATAGAGAAGAAAGTGGAGCCCAGGGCTAAGCCGTAGACAGTTTGACATTTAAAGTAAAGGTAGAAAAGTCAAAGTCAGGAGAAAAACAAAAAACAAGACCAAACCAGGCAGTGTGAGTAGCAGAAAATCCTGCAGTTGTCATGGAAGGTGAGAGATATATTTAGTTGTGTTTTTTGGCAATAGGCATAATAAAATGAAAATCAATTAAACAACCTTTTCATAGGACAGTAAGAGATAATTTGTTATATTTCTTTGCCCCTGTACAATTTATAGTTATGTGGTGATTAAAAAAAAAAAAAAAGATCACAGACTCTTTAGCATTTGTTTCATTAAGTGGTATGCCTATGTCCCCTGTCCTTTGTATCTGGGAAGCTTGAGTACTTCATTTCTAACCAAAACAATTCAAGAGAAGTTATGTTTCATGGCTTCCAAAACTAGGATGTAAAAGTTAATGCAGCTTTATTCTTCTGCTTGGGTTGCTTGTGCCTGGAGCCCTGAGCCATTGTATATGAAGTTCAGCTACTCTGAGGCTGCCATGCTGTGAGGAAGCCCAGGCCACATGGAGTGGCCACTTAGAAGTGCTTTAGTAAACAGCCTCAACTGAAATTCCAGCTGAGTTCTAGAATCATCTGCAAGCCACGTGAATAAGCCAAAATGACAATTATCTGGGAATTAGCTAGAGCAAACTAGAGCACCTGCATGTAGCCTGAGCTTCCTCAGAGCATGGTGGCCTCAGGATAGTAGAATTTTTTACATGGAGTTTCAGAACTCCAAAGGACTGTAACAGCAAAGAGAACACTCAGATAATTAAAGTCCCAGCCACCAGCTGATTACAGCCACAGAGAGACCCCAAGCAAGAACTTCCATCTGAGCCTTTTCATAATTAATTCCTAACCCACAGAATCTGTAGCCTAATAAAATGGATGTTTGTGCCAGTAAATTTTGTGGTGGCTTGTTATTCAGGAATAGCAACTGGAATAATCTCACACTCATTACCTTGTTTCATTCTAAAAATAAATTTTATAAATAAACACTAGGATATTTTTTGTTTCATTTTAAAGGTGATAAAGTGAGGGTCACACAGTTTAAGCAGTTTTTCGTAGGTCACACATTAAGGATATGTACATGGACTAGAAGCCAGATCTTTTGTCACATTTATATGTTCATATTACATTGTATCTTTTTTTAAAAGATTTTATTTATTTTTTTGAGAGAGAGAGATCACGAACATGGTGAGGGGCAGAGGGAGAAGCAGACTTGGGGGAGCCCAATGTGGGACTCAGTCCCAGGACCCTGAGATTGTGACCTGAGCCCAAGGTAGATGCTTAACTGACTGAGCCACCCAGGCGCCCCATATTACATTGTATCTTATTGTTTGTCTGTGAAACAGATCCACAAGTGTTTTATTTTTTATTTTTTTAAAGATTTTTATTTATTTATTTGACAGAGAGAGAGAGAGCATGAGCGGGGGGCGGGGCAGAGGGAGAGGAAGAAGCAGGCTCCCCGCTGAGCAAGGAGCCTGATATGGGACTCGATTCCAGGACCCTGGGATCAGACCTGAGCCGAAGGTAGATACTTAACTGACTGAGCCACCCAGGCGCCCCATATTACATTGTATCTTATTGTTTCTCTATGAAAAAGATCCACAAGTGTTTTAAAACGGCATTCTTTTATTCAGTAAATATGCCGAGTACTGTGATAGGTATTGATAATATAGAAATGATAGGAATTGATTTTTCTCCCTAAGGTATTTATAGTCTAAAGGAAGACAGGAATTTAATCCTACAAATGTAACACAATCTAATAGATTTTATTATGTTGGTTTACATGGGTTGTGAAATAATTATGGGAATCGCATAGAGATTAGATGAAAAGCTGAATGTGTCTGTCAGGCTGGGGAGGGGAGGTGGTAACTGGAGGCACAGAAAATAGTAAAGAGATAATAGCCATAGAGCTTAATTAAAAGATCTGATTTAGTATATTGGAAGTGGAGGTGGCAAGAAGCTAAAATATATAGGTTAAGTTCTGTGTGAATCAATAACTGGCTTGGGGTGCATAATGTAAGTTTCTACATTAAAAAAAAGAACAAGAACAACTGAAGTAAGGAATAATCTCTTAAAGCTAGAAATATTCAATTAAGTTTACAAAAAGAAGAAGGAAAAAAGAAAAACAAAAGGGAATGGGATGTCTATTAAGCACCCAGTCACATGACGGGTAGAAAAACTCCAAAAGAAGTGAGAAAAAAAACTATCACCCATTTTTTCTCATTTCTTCATTCCTGTTTACTTCACTTTTACATATAGGTAGAGAGAAAGGGGACAGAAATCATCTTCACACCCTTTGAAGATTATGTGGGTGGGCCCTAAATCTAAGGACAAGTGTCCTTCTAAGAGTGAGGCAGAGGGAGATCACAGATGGAAGAGCAGACTCCTTTGCCTCCCCACTTCTTTAGGGCACTCTCTCTCTCTCTCCCTTTCCTGTCACCTCCAGCATAATAACATGAATGACCAAAGCTTTAGGAAGAGAAAGCCCAGAGATTTGAGTTGTAGGCACTTTCTTTTTTGGGCTCCATAACAATATACTCCTTGAAGGCAAGGAGTGGAACAGCTCTGCCATATTTCTGAAGTTAAAGAGGAAAAACTACATGGGCAAAAATTTAGTATCTCAGGGAAGATGATTGTGGACATTTCTTTTGATACGGAATACACTTTGAATTAAATATATAAGCCATTTACTTCTTGGAATTATATATTTTTCATTGGAAATAAAGATATTTCAGAACCCTATGTGCTTGACCATTCCACTTTTGAAAGAAGCTTTAAGAGTCAATTTGTGATGCCATTTTACTCTTTTCCTTCTAATACAGCCTAATATTGTCCCAGATATGGGCTGCTTCTTGAGACTACATTCTAGAGTGAAGAGGAACAGGGCTCCTGATTGAAGTCTGGCTGAACAGGGTTGCAGCCAAACCATAGTTGACATGTAACATGGGTAAGAGATAAAGCATGTGTTGTCAGCCATGGCTGTTCTGTGTTTGTTTTGTAATACAACATAATGTAGCTTACTTGGTTGGTACAGAATTCATGTTGTTAAGAGATCAAAGGAAGCTACTGGAGGTTTATTCTTGTGTTTGGTATTAACAATATACACTAAATATGCAGGCAGTACAAAAAACTGACCCATAAAAATAACATTATTTTAACATTAAACAAACTTACCATTCCCAAAAGACCCCTGAACAGATCTTTATTGGTATCTGGGAGATGATATGATAGAAGTCTTAATATCTCCTTCTCATTTTCACTCACTCTTAATGACACTTGATGCTTTGGAAGGACGATGATGGAATATCCTGGTTATGAGACTTTCAGACATATTGTGCTGGAGTCATTCTATCAGAAATATGTCACACCACTAGAGAATTGAGGGAGGATTTATTTTTGAGTGGTGTCTTTACTTTGATATAGCAAGCTTTGCCAGAGAGACAGCTCCTCACTGGGGTGAAGACAGTAGGGGATGGAGCCTGGAAGGGGTGGATGATCAGGAGTCATGGGGAACATAGAGTGGCTTGTATCTATGACCATGTTCTGCTTCTTTTCATTCCTGATTAAGGTCAGTCAGGACACTATAAGGATCACCTGAAAGATAAAAATCAATAGAACAAACATTCTCTAAATGGTCCGCTTGGATGGAACACCACTTGATCACTTATATTTTCTCCTTCATTTTTTAATTTTTCTTTTATGTTTAGGATTGATGAAATTGGGAAAGGAGCTAACAGTTACTGACTTTCTTTATTTAAGCACAGGAAAGAAGTTAAGGTTATGGGCTATGGAGATGTGCTGTTTATATTTAGATCTAAACTCCACTACTATATAGTTATACAACAATTGGATATTTGTTTGCCACTGTACAGAGCAGTGTCTTCATCTGTCAAATAGGGATAACATTGTCTTTCGGAGGATTATAATAAAGGTTAGTAGTAAATGAGTCAGTATATGGAAAGTGCTTAGAATAGTTCCTTATATACAGTAAGCTTATATATGTGTTATATATCCATTTTTTGTTAAAATCTCTTAAAACCCCCATGAGTTAGGTGGTGGTGTGCAGTTTTACTACTGAGAAAACTGAAGCACAGAATGTTTAACCAATTTTATCAAGGCCATTCAATTAGCAAACTGTTAATTCCAGAGTATAAATGTGTCTATCTTACAACATATATGTCCATGTTCAGTGAGATGGGCCGTGGATGGCTTACTTAAATAAAAGGGAGAGGGGAGCATTGACTAGAGGTGTGATAAATGTGCTAAAATGAATTGTGGGAAAGCAAATTTAAGATGCTGATTCAAATAAAAAAATAAAGAAAATGGGGGAAAAGATCAGTGATCCAGGCAAAAGAACAATGTTTTTCCATTTATCCCCCAATTGTTTGTTTGAACCAAAAATGCGAGGTGCATAAGGAGTTATCCAAAAGTTCGTTATGTTGTGCTACAAATCTCCCAATCTGGAACCTTCCACTAACTTTATTGGAGCTACTACCCTTTAGAAGCCACCAATTTCCAAATCAGGTCTAGCATGTCTGGCCTCCTTTTGCACTGGTCTATGACACTCATGAGAACTCTGTTTAATTTTTAATTTCTTGCATATTCATTGTAAGGAGATTTAGTGAGTGCAGCAACTTGACTCCTGAGCTTGTACAAGTGACCAGGTATCTCAGGTATGATCCAGACTGAACCTGTGAAACTTGCCCAACTTGCACATCTGGGCAATAAAGAAAAATATCAAAGCAGCTCTAATGCTTTGAAATATAAGAATGATCGTTATCATAACAGGGAATGCCATGTCCTAATCAGTTAGGGTATACAGCTGAAGTGAAGGGACAATTTAGATAAACATCCCATGTTTTACATTAACTCGTTGTCTTATAGTCCTAGGGAACCATGTTTTGGGGGGTTTAATTATAAAAACCCACAGCTGGTACTTCTTCCATGCCAGCTAGCAGTTTACAGAGATACAAAAAGAATTTGAGACATTCTTTCTTTTTCTTGTTCACATTCATTATTTTATATGTTGGATTGGTGTTGTTGCAACCAGATTCTTTCTAGTACAGTCTTCTGTACAATTAAGTACTCAGTAGGTGAGATTTCATTAATGGGAGTAACTTCAAGGAAGGATTCTCCTCTCTGGAACTGCACCCAGCATTTATTCTGACAGCTGTCTTACAATTTTCACACTTGGATTCTTGACAATGTTAAGAATTTTATTCATGTTCATACTGAGGGATGGCTTACATCTCAGCATTTTGTAATTATTTTGCTTTACCTCCTGTGTCCTGGGGTCATTTGTGTTGTGTTCTCTCAGTCTGGTCAGGAATATTGCAAATCCAGTGTACTTCATGCTATTGACCTTCAGAATCTAAGGAGTTGGTGATAACTAGAATCCTAGCTGCCCGTAGGAAAGGCCAAAGAGGCTGGGCAAGTTAAAACAGTCTTAGAGCAGAGGCGGGTTTTTTCCTCTTCTCCTAGTCTATGGAATGACAGGGGTCATTCAGCAAAATTGCACTTCTGCTGCAGTTTCTTACTCTTCAAGAAGGTTAATGTGCCTTCTCTGTCTCTGAAAAAAAAAAGTGGTGGTAGTTAATTAGATGAAGATTATAAAACTATTTAGTGACTTGGAAGAAATTCTTGATTCATATGAATGAATGGCATACCAGGAGGTTTTTTCCTCTACAACTTTGAAGAGTAGTCAGAACTATTGAGACATGTTTTCTGTATTTTGTTATAAATGTAATCTTTTAAACTGTGGGTCTAATGACAGTTATTGCAGAACACTGAATGAAATAGTAGTTTTGCATGCCTGATATAACGGAAATAACTTTCCATTTAGATTATCTAATGTTTATGCAGTGTATGGTGGGGAATTCCTTCCCAAGGCAATACAAAGCATACTAAATTTATATATAAATATAATGTAAAACTTCTGGGCTACTAAAAGGGAGCTCATTAAAATAAAGACAACAAACTTGGAGGAGGTATAATCTAAAATGATAAAGGATTCATACCTTTATTTAAAAAAAATCTTTACACATCAGTAACAAAACCCCCAAAATGTTGTAGATAAAATAGCTTAGAATGTAAATCTACAAAATTAGAAAAAGAAATAGATGCCAAACATGATGTGAAAAATATACTCATAAATACTAGTAATCAAAAAAATGCAAAGAAAAGCAATAATCTGATGTAGTTTTTCCCATCTTTCCACTTGATAAAGTTTAAAGTAGCTAATAACAGATATCTTTATTCCTTGTATGGACTATACTGCAGAGTTTTGTCATTAGGTACCAAAACATAAAAATAAGATAAAATAAAATAAATTCTTGATCCAAAATTCTATATTTGAAACTTATTCTAAAACTAAAATACATGAAAGAGCATGTATATTACAACATTTTTTTTAATTATATTAGTAGCCTTTAAAACAGATTTAAAGAAATTATTCTCCACTTCAAAAAAGTAGCAGGCCGCCTCTAAACATAGATAGGTAAATAAGTAGGTAGACAGAAAGATATAGGATATTCATGGTAAACTGTGTTATACACATACACATGCATACATGTAAATAAACACACATATACTATTTGTCTGTAAACAAGATATACTTCATGTTAAATCAAAAGAGAATGAAAGACTATGGCAGTCAACAAATAAAAGTTATGTAAACATTAATATCAAAATCCAAAATCATGAGCAATATGCAAGGCATGCATTAATGGTTATGATTTTAGGAGTTGGAACCAAGATTCAGAAAATCTCTTTCTTACCCTCTCTTAAATCAAAGCTGTCATCAAATTATGTAACTTCTAAAATGACCAGAACCTGTGAGAAGATGGCCTATAATGTAGTCAGTAGCTGATCCTTACCAAATGCATGAAGGAAGATACTAGTGAATATTTGTTACATGCATTTTTGTATGTGAGGGCAGTGCTGACTGATGCCAAATTGCAAAGTAGTTATCCCTGGCTTTCCAGTTATAAACCTTTATTCTCACTTCAGTCATATATACCTTTGAAAAACTGCTCTCAAGAAAAGCTCTGAAACCCATTAGCAGGAAAATATAAATTGTAAACTGACCTAAGATATTTGTATTTCATCTTTTAGAATTATCTACAGTAACATTTTTGGATTTAGGGAGCCTGGGGAGAGGTATTAGGAAATCTCCCTTTTTGCCAAAACACAGTGTTAGTGGTTTCCTCCTCTGTCTTTGTCCCTTGCAGGGGCCCTAGCATGCACTGATATCTAGGGAAGTGGCCAGACTGCTTACAAGCCTTGAGCAAAGAGTCAGTTTCAAATTATCCTATCAGTCTGGGGACAATAAGAAAGAAGTCAGCTTGCCTTCCACGTCCAGAATGACTGAGAAAACTTAGCAGAGAGGATTCTTTTGTAAAACTGAATTCACCTATCTTTCTGACTTTCCAAATGTGCTGGGGTTTTCAGGGACTTTAGATGCGGCTAAAATGCCCTGTAGTCTGTTTGCTTGGTTTAAGTATTGAGTGAGACAATAAGGCCAGCCGAGATCTCTGAAGATCTTGTTTCTCTCCTCTTCTGAATTATTTGCATATGTTAATTCATAAATCCTCAACAACCTTATGAGGCTGGAATCATTACTTTCATCTTCATTTTACAGGTTTAAAAAAAACTCAGAAAAGAAGAATATGTTCCTATGGCTTTGTGGCTTTTTATGGAAAAACCAGAATTTCAATCCAAGCAATTTAATGCCAAGAGTCTGCCTTCTCAAGCGAATTTTATGCTGTCACATATTATAGTAATATGAACTAAATATTACACTACTTGTCTTTTAGACTCATAGCTGCTAAGATCCCCTAGCCTTATTTGCTTTTTATATGTAATGTGTAGTTCCTTTGAGTTAATCTTTATTAGAAAGTTTAATAATGAATAAAATAAAATATTCAGAAGGCATAGAGAGAAATAAAAACTGCCATTCTTGTACCCCATCCCATTCCTCTTATGTAAACATTAATAAATGTCTGCTGTTATGCTTATGTATCATCTCAAGTACAGACACACATTGATTCATTTAAAATATTTTGAAGTATCTGAGGGTACATAACTGTTTTTGATTTTAAAAAATGGAATCACACTGTACATATTACTCTGTCACTTATATTTTTCGCTAAGATACACACATATATGTATATGCTTGTGTGTGTGTGTGTGTGTGTATACATACGTGTATACACACGTATATATAGTGGACATCTCCACTGTCAGGGAATTTGTCTCACCATTTCTGTACTTATTATACCATAAGCTAATGATTTTCTCCTTCTAGATCACCTGTCTTCTCGTTTAAACTCTTTAATTATGTTTTCTCTAATCTTTTTCATTCTTAATTTCTAACTCATTATGTGTTGATTATGTCTTCATTAACAAACATTTCCTAAGCCCTTTCCATGTGCTGGCTACTGTTTTAGGTGCTTAAAGTAGAGAGTAGAGAGTGGTATTTAGATGTGTACCTGCCATCTTGGAACTTAACGTTCTTATTTTTGTTAGATAATATTTCCGCTTATCTTTCAGACCATTTAGAGTCTAGCAGTTGCATTCTATTTTATAGTTTTTTATTTAATCTTTTCATGGTAAAAAGTCACTTTTTTTAAATACTGGAAAGCTATTTGCACTGTAATTTTATGTCACTGGGAGTTTTTATTATAAATATATTTTTAAAAGTTGCCATTTTATCCATTTGTTATCATTCCGTAGGAGCCACTGATCGTATACTTTCAGCTGGATCTCCCCCCTCCAGGCTACTGATCCTCCTCCAATGAACTGATATGTATTATTTTTTAAATTACCCTTTATTTTGTATTCTTTCATTAGCTCTATTATAGGATTATTTGGGAAATGGCAAACCAATACTAGTGGATGCTATGGTAATATCTGCCTGAGTTAAAACTAGCTGGGGTAAAGTATTACCCAGCAATTGAGATGAAGAGAGAAGCTCACTAACCTTCTTAGGGCTTCAGGGTAGAATATATGACCTTCTTTTCTGAAACCATTTTCCCAGCTCTTGCCTAATGCCCAGAGGATGGATCTCTTCACTTGTCCTCCCCTCTAGAGATGCCTTTGAAATCATGGCTTTGAGTGTTGTTTACTCTAGGTTTTGTGAGTATGCTACAATTGTTCTTTTAACATAGAGAGTCAGGGTGTCACAATAATATTTCAGGGAAGTAAGTTCATTCTCATAATTCTATTTGTTGCATCTTTCTTTATCCCCACCCCCCAGCCTGCTCTTTTTTCTCTGTACAAAGGAAATATTAAAGCAAAATGATCGGAGCTAGTGAAATAATCAGATATCACAGTGATCTGAAATATATGATTCGATTGGTATTACTAATTTTCGTCTAATATGTCCACGAATTATGGTTTAGCATTTTTCCCCTGTTGTATATATATTTAAGTCTTTATTTTAAAAATTTATACAAAAGCATCAGAGAACAAAGTCAGGCTTACTAGCCGATGCCCGGTGGCCACATCTTTAATAACATCATTTGTGAAAGTGTGTCTCTGCATATTGGTGAGAGCAGCCTTGCATGTGCCCTGCTTAGGGGGGAGATGCCATCTGATACTTCAATGTATTCTTTTCACATTAGCACAGATCACAGCTGGCAGAAATGTATTGGCTTTTTAGTTAGTTTTTTTTTTTTTTTGAGGTCCTTATACCGGTTAGATAATAAAATGGGCAGATATTAAAGTATCAGGTTGGGTTATAGTAACTGAGAGCGAAATGTCATTTCATGATGAATGAGAAAATTTAGCTAAAACTTTCTTCCTTTAGGGGTTTCTTCTAGGAAGAACAGAGCACAACTAAATGGTGTTTGTTGCTCAAAGGAATATTCTCATATATGGTGGGTGGCATCATTCTCTCTGCTTGCAATGTTTGTATTTTCAATAACTATTGTATTTTACATTACCTAAATATTAAAATATGCTAAAATTTGCTCTAAAACTCAAGACCAAGACTCCCTATTTTCTGTTTGTATTTATCTATCTATCTATCTATCTATCTATCTATCTATCTATCTATCTTGGTGAGCTGAAATCTTTATGCCCTTAAAGAGGAAGTAAGCACGCAATAAGAGTTTTATAGTTGTATAATTCATGACACCAACTTTTAATAAATGTGATAATTTTATATATGCCTATGAAATGTATTCTACATCCTAGTGTGAAGCTTCTGTCTCCAAATACTAGTATGTATATTAATTTATGGTTTTAAGAGCTAGAAAGAAACAATAGGACTTTTAAAAATTAAATATGTAAACTAAGCAAGGTAATGTAGATAATGATATCTCATGCCAAAGACAGTTAATTCTTTGTTTCAAACTGGAGTGCCTATGCAAATCAAGAGAGGGACTATAGAGAAATGTACCAGATATTGGATTCATTCACCTTGTATGCACCTGAAGGAACTTGTTTTACATGTAGACATTTACCTTTAATATTTGCAATTGGTGGTAATTAACAGGCAATTAACAGGTGGTAATTAACAGGCTTGTAATTTTTTGCAACATCCATTCCCTATATGTTATATTGCAAACTGAAAAAACTACTGGGTTTTTAAATTTCCTATGAAATATTTATATAAAATTAATACATTATTACAAATGGTTATTAATTTTCTACATGTATTTATATTTTTTGTATTATTTTATTTATTTATATTTCTTATTTGAAGATGCAAATGGTTGTGAAAATCCACTTTACCTTCAGAGAGTCTGACGAGTTACACATTTACACATACACACATATACACACAAACACACAGGCACACACACACACACAATCATAGCAAATAAACTAAAAAATATGAAAAACAATATTGAACTCTAAATCTCACTCTGCTTCCTATTGTTTATCCACACACTTTTGAGCTTTTTGGTTCATCTACAAAATGGAAAATTATTTACTTCCTAAACATGCTGTAAAAAACACAAACTGTTTCACACACCATAAAATACATTTGCAACAAATGTTTTTCACACTCTCCTGAGAAGTTACCTGTCTTTAAACATAGTAATTGTATTACACTCAACTGAACTAATTTTACTGGGGCAGATGAGTATGATCAGACTGGCCTAAAGCTACAAATGAACCACAAATCTTTCCTAACATTTTAACTTTTGATTTAAAAACTGTGCTCTGTCAGTTCTATTAGTTTTCCTTCATTTTAGAAACCATACAATCATTTGAGTTTATGACTGTAACTGTTCCCAGCTGTGTTGTAGGAATGCATTAAATGAGAATGTGAAATATAAAAACAAATCTCATCTCATTCAGTGCTATCAAATAAACCAATACTAAAGTGAAACCATATCACTGTTGAGGGTATGGGAAAAAAAGACATTCAGTGTGAAGAGATTTCAATGTAAATCTGGACTACCATAATTGCAGTTATTTCACTTAAAATGTGATAGATTGTAGTAGACAATGCATTACCTGTTCTTGTTAAGGACCCCTAAACTTTACCTTACTATGCAATAGGTATGCACATTGAAATATTTTATAGACATACATAGTATAACATAATATGATATAACAACATATGATATGGTATAATATTGAATAAATGACTAAATCCTGTGGAGAAAAAACTGAAGTAATATTTTTTGAGACAACATATGGAAAAGACTAATTGATTGCCGCTCAGCTATTTGTAATAAACAGTTCTCTACAGAAACTGAAGTGTAAGATATAGGTCTTAAATGTTTTAATGTTTGAGGGATCAACTAAGAATTGCATTAACTCTTGTAATGATTGAGAATGAATAGAAAAAAACATTTTGGGGTCTAGATAAATAGGTAAAACATTGACTTGACATAAAGGCTTACGTTTAAAATTATGTATAGTAGAAAACCTGTATTTCAATGTAGTACTTCAGTGTTCAGTTTAATTTGACATGCCCAAATTGTGAATCCCATATTTTTATCCATTATATCACATGGATAACAAAAGATACAGTTCTGTTAGAAATCAGTTTGACAAAAGTAATAAGAAAGCAATGTTTTGGTAATATGTATGTTTCATATAAATAATATAATTTAAAAGTCTAATTTTCAGTGTGTAAGTTCAAATTTTTCTCATTTACCTAATCATGGATATTAATGTAATCATCAATGCAAAAATGTAACTGAGTTAGCTCTTGTGTATAGTGTGTGTGTTTAGAGGAAAGGAAGAAGAAAGAATTAGCTCTTACTGATTTCCTACTATGTGCCAACACCAAAATTATAAACTAAATGTGTTCTGAAGAAGGTACCTTAAATTCTCATAATAAACACAAAATAAATATTTTATTCCCTATTTATTTAAAAATTGCTGAAAAAATTGAAGCTCATTTATCCATTGAGTCAGTCAGTCAGTCAACATTTATTGAGCTTCTACTAAATGCCAAGTAATATTCTTGGTTTTGGTAACACAGTTGTGAAAATGGCAGGTAAGGTCTTTGTTTTTACAGAGCATGTATTTAAATAAGTGAAGGCTAACAAAAACCTACAAATTAAAACAAGGTGAACTGAAGTGCTTCCATGATAGTAAAAAAGAATATATATAATTCATATATATACTTCCTGTGAATATAAAAATTTTCTATGTTTCAAATGGGATGAATATAAAAATTTTCTGTTTCAAAATCCAGTTTCATGTATTTGACCTCTGCATTAAATCTGGATATATCATAAGTACTAAAATTATGCAGTACTGTAATCAGCTGATACTCATTTAATGACTTCTGATAATGTACCCTTAGTGATAATGTATATAATGAGCCGTGCCTTCTCAATCTAGTCAAAACCTTTACTCCTTTTGTCTTCCTTATATATTCCTAGGAATATGGGGGATTCTGTGTGATAATTTCCAAGGTAATAAGAATGTTTCTGATGTAAATAACTTAACTATGTTTAGACCTTCATAACATTTCTTTATTTTTCTAGATAACATCAGTTTTATTTTTTAAGGTTTTTATTTAAATTCCAGTTAGTTAATATATAGTGTAATATTAGTTTCAGGTGTACTATGTAGTTTTAAACTTTCATGGTGGCAATGGCACAAACATTTAAATTCTGCATTTACCCCTCAGCTTGTTTAATTTTTGCGTTTATGTAACTGTACATATGCATGCTTATCTAAGTCAAAACTTTGACGTTCATTTTTTTCTTGTTGGCAAACCTATCCTCTTATTGAGCTTTCCTTTACATGTTTTGGCCTTAACTTTGACTGGTACTGTTACAGAGCATGCTAAACTTTGACTTAGAAACCCAGATCCTAGAACCAATGAAAACATTTTTACTAATGGCATTTTCCTTTATTCTAACAAATCTATAATAAAAGCATTTGTTGTACAGATTGGAAACTGATATGCATTCTGGTAATATTAACAGATCTAGCTAAATAAGGTACCTAATTAAACATCTGTTTATTACTCTTCTTTAATATTAATGATGTGTAAAATACTAATTGGTCCTTAGTGTTCCAATCAAGGGACCCTAGTATTGGCTGGCGAGGAATGAAACCAACTCCTATGCTGTTCTTGACCTAAGCTGAATTTTCTTTTTCTTAAGATTTTATTTATTTATTTGACAGAGAGAGACACAGCCAGAGAGGGAACAGAAGCAGGGGAAGTGAAAGAGGGAGAGGTAGGCCTCCCAAGGAGCAAGGAGCCCGATGTGGGATTTGATCCCAGGAGCCAAAGGCAGACGCTTAACAACTGAGCCACCTAGGTGCCCCTAAGCTGAATTTTCAACACAGCTGCCCCCAGGTGTTCGACTTGATATCCTCACTATCAGTTCCAAAAGCACATGTTAAAAACCAATTTCATGATGTCACCCAATTCTTTTTCTTCTTAACATCTTTGGGTATAGATTATCACCAATCTCCCTTATTCTCAAGCTTGGAAATGTGGAATCACAGAAAACTATCTTCAACAATACATCCATTACACAGAAGTGCACACTGTGGCCTCAAGAGTGATTTGCCCAAATCCAATCAGGTATGGAAAGTAACAAATCCTCATGGCCCAGCCCTTAGTTCGGGATTCATTCTGCTTGACTCATTTACCTCTTTCATCCACCACATGCATTTCTTAAATCCTAAAGGTTTTCCTTACAGCCTTTTTGTTTGTTTTCGTTCATCCTGCCCACTTTTCTGATTGAGGCCTGAGTGTCACATGTTAAATGTGTCAGCTTGTGTCACACTTCTTATAGTTTTTTTAAAATATACACCTTAATGAAAACTTGTGATTTTTTGGCTTCCCTGTATCTAAATACACTTCCTAGTTTGGAATAGTTTTCCACCATATGAATGATTGTGGGTGGTGAAATCTACATCCCCATCCAGAACTTAAACTTACTAACTTACTAACCTAAACTTTACTAATGTCTCTGAAAATTAGGACAGAGATAAGTGACCTAGGTTCAGCCAAAGACTTTGCAGTGAAGGCTAGTGGTTATACTTTTTCCCTAGCAATACAGAGGTTAACTATCCTGAAATCATCCCACTGACTCTGGAATAGGTGCTTTTTGTCAGACTGCATCACTCTCTTTAGTTGTAGCTGAAAATTTTATGTTTATCCACCCAGAGTATTTATCATGTTCAAGCTTAAAACTAATAGCGTGCATACAAAATATTTAGCCAATGGTATATGTCATAGAACAGAGGAAGTATGATAAACACAGATGATGTAAAAGCCAAACTCTGTTGGCAGCTGAGCTAAAAAAGCAATAACAGTTCTTAATGTTTATAATAAATCCTTGATTCTGAGCATGGCCTAATAGGCTTTAAACAACTCTGTCTCTAACTCCTGGGCCTCATATCTCCCTCCACTTTCAGACCAGTGTCTTTCTTACTTTCTTACATATGAATATATGTACATACTTTACATTGACAATCTACCAGCTGTACTAGATGGGTATAATATAATTTGAATCTGTGCATAGTGAAATAATATTTTTTACCCGCACCCATGAATAGTATTTTGGCAGGCTAAAGAAAAAGTGTTGCAGTGACAAATCTGAAGCAATTGTAATTTATTATTTTTATTTATAAATAACCTCTTCTCTCTGAATATTTGTATAATATTCTCTTTATTCTAAGTGTTTAAATATTTAAGGAAGAGATAACTTTGGGCATACACCTTTATTTTGAAAAAATTGCTTAGCATACAGAAATTTTGGGGGGAAAATGTACAGTTGTGGTTTCCCTTGATTCAGAAAAATAGTTTCCTAATATATTTTATTGTATATAAAATAACATATGTTATATATATGTATATATATATATATATATGTCATTCATTCTTTCCTTTTTGTAGACATTCTCATTTGAATAATTCATCTCCTGGTTCTAACTCAAGTATGTCTTACTTTAATAATTTTTGCTTTTTTTATTTCAAGTTTTAATTACAATTTTTACAGTATTTATTCTTTTTTTATTAGCATAATGTATTATTTGTTTCAGGGGTACAGGTCTGTGATTCTTCAGTCTTACACAATTCACAGGACTCACCATAGCACATACCCTCCCCAGTGTCCATCACCCAGCCACCCCATCCCTCCCACCCCCCTCTACTCCAGCAACGCTCAGTTGGTTTCCTGAGATTAAGAGTCTCTTATGGTTTGTCTCCCCCTCTGGTTTCATCTTGTTTCATTTTTCCCTCCCTTCCCCTATGATCCTCTGTCTTTTTATTTTTTTATTTTATTATTTTTAAAGATTTTATTTATTTATTTGAGAGAGAGAGAATGAGAGATAGAGAGCACAAGAGGGAAGAGGGTCAGAGGGAGAAGCAGACTCCCTGCTGAGCAGGAAGCCCGATGTGGGATTCGATCCTGGAACTCCAGGATCATGACCTGAGCCGAAGCCAGTCACTCAACCAACTGAGCCACCCAGGCGCCCGATCCTCTGTCTTGTTTCTCAAATTCCTCATATCAGTGAGATCATATGATAATTGTCTTTCTCTGACTTATTTCACTTAGCATAATACCTTCTAGTTCCATCCATGTCATTGCAAATGGCAATATTTAATTTTTTGATGGCTGCATAATATTCCATTCTATATAGATACCACATCTTCTTTATCCATTCATCTGTTGATAGACATCTAGGCTCTTTCCATAGTTTGGCTATTGTGGACATTGCTGCTATAAACATGGGGGTGCACGTGCCCCTTCAGATCACTACATTTGTATATTTGTGGTAAATAGCCAGTAGTGCAATTGCTGGGTGGTAGGGTAGCTCTATTTTCAACTCTTTGAGGAACCTCCATACTGTTTTCCAGAGTGGCTGCACCAGCTTGCATTCCCACCAGCAGCGCAGGAGGGTTCCCCTTTCTCCACATCCTCGCCAACATCTCTCATTTCCTGACTTGTTAATTTTAGCCGTTCTGACAGGTGTGAGGTGGTATCTCATTGAGGTTTTGATTTGGATTTCCCTGATGCTGAGCGATGCTGAGCACTTTTTCATGTGTCTGTTGGCCATCTGGATGTCTTCTTTGGAAAAATGTCTGTTCATGTCTTCTGCCCATTTCCTGATTGGATTATTTATTCTTTGGGTGTTGACTTTGATAAGTTCTTTATAGATTTTGGATACTAACCCTTTATCTGTTATGTCATTTGCAAGTATCTTCTCCCATTCTGTCGGTTGTCTTTTGGTTTTGTTGACTGTTTCTTTTGCTGTGCAAAAGCTTTTGTCTTGATGAAGTCCCAATAGGTCATTTTTGCCCTTGCTTCCCTTGCCTTTGGCGATGTTTCTAGGAAGAAGTTGCGGTAGCTGAGGTGGAGGAGGTTGCTGCTGTGTTCTCCTCAAGGATTTCTCACATTGAGGTCTTTCATCCATTTTGAGTCTATTTTTGTGTGTGGTGTAAGGAAATGGTCCAGTTTCATTCTTCTGCATGTGGCTGTCCTATTTTCCCAACACCATTTGTTGAAGACACTGTCTTTTTTCCATTCAACATTCTTTCCTGTTTTGTCGAAGATTAGTTGACCATAGAGTTGAGGGTCCATTTCTGGGCTTTCTATTCTGTTCCATTGATCTATGTGTCTGTTTTTGTGCCAGCACCATACTGTCTTGATGATTACAGCTTTGTAATAGAGCTTGAGGTCCGGAATTGTGATGCTACCAGCTTGCTTTTTTTTTCAACATTCCTTTGGCTATTTGGGGTCTTTTCTAGTCCCGTACAAATTTTAGGATTATTTGTTCCAGCTCTGTGAAAAAAGTTGATGGTATTTTGATAGGCATTGCATTAAATGTGTAGATTGCTGTAGGTAGCATAGACATTTTCACAATATTTGTTTTTCCAATCCATGAGCTTGGAACGTTTTTCCATTTCTTTGTGTCTTCCTCAATTTCTTTCATGAGTATTCTATAGTTTTCTGGGTACAGATTCTTTGCCTCTTTGGTTAGGTTTATTCCTAGGTATCTTATGGTTTGGGGTGCAGTTGTAAATGGGATTGACTCCTTAATTTCTCTTTCTTCTGTCTTGTTGGTGTGTAGAAATGCAACTGATTTCTGTGCATTGATTTTATATCCTGCCACTTTACTGAATTCCTGTATGAGTTCTAGTGGTTTTGGGGTGGAGTCTTTTGGGTTTTCCACATAAAGTATCATATCATCTGCAAAGATACAGTATTTATCTTGTGAATTGTGATATGATATATATTTTTTAATTTATTTTTAAGATTTAACTTTCTAGTTTTTACATTACCCTTTTCAAAAACTGCTCAGTTCTCACTTAAAATTGACATTTTAAAAGTCTTTCATTTATTAAGCATATTATTAAACATATTAAATATGTTTAAATTGGAGCTGTTAGGTTTTATTATGATCTATCACTACTTTAAATTCTGTCAGAAAGACTCAGTGTAAATTCATCTTTTTTTCCCCCAAATGTGTATGACCAGACCAATGAATATTGTTAGCATGGTGTATTTTCTCAGGTACCAAACCAGGGGTGACTGATTGGCAGGTGAATTAGCAAAAAAAGTGGTCTCTTTCCCAGTAAGTTGGTATCTGAAAGGAGGTGGAACCTTCTATTTTTATAGTGAAAGAGGGAATACTGAGTGCTCAGAGTTGTTGTACTTTGAGAGCAGATAGGCTATTCCTTTCCATTTGAAGAGAACAGTTATCAGGAGGCTAGTTTGGGGATAGTCTGCATTAGAAGACAGATGGAGTGGTAAAATATCCAAGAAGAATTAAAATCCTTCTAGACATACTGAAGAAATATTTTAAACTCAGTGTAATTTACTGACCTATTCAGAGAGCACTAGGAATATCTCATTTCATGCATAACGTAGACCCCTTTCTGCTGGATTCTTGAGTTTACCACCATCGTACCATGGTACATGGCAGCTGCCTTCCCTTGCACTCTTAATTTGAACTTCTCAGGAAGTAGGCTTTCTTTACTGTGTGAAATATAGTCTTCAAATATGGTTTTTAGTTGAATAGTTGAATTGTCATTGGAAGAAATTAGGGAACAGTAAAAATCGTCAGTATGTTATTAAGCTTTCATCTTTCAAAAAAGGTGTCTAAGAAAAATTTTACATAGTACATCCTTGTATTCAGAACCAAACCTACGAAGAGCTGATAAGTTTTGCTCCTTAGAAAATCAGAGATAGGGGCGCCTGGGTGGCTCAGTCGGTTAAGCGACTGCCTTCGGCTCAGGTCATGATCCTGGAGTCCCAGGATCGAGTCCCGCATCAGGCTCCCTGCTCGGCAGGGAGTCTGCTTCTCCCTCTGACCCTCTTCCCTCTCGTGCTCTCTGTCTCCCATTCTCTCTCTCTCAAATAAATAAATAAAATCTAAAAAAAAAAAAAAGAAAATCAGAGATAAATAGACAAATAAAGAGTCTCTCTTTTCCTTTCCATTAGAGTAGATTGTCAAACACACTCCAACCTAGACCTTCTAAATCTGGAACTCTAGAGTTTTAGGAAATAATTTGCATTTTTGAAAACTATATAGGTAATTACTGATAGGTTTATGAACCACTGATGAAAGTTAACAATCCCCGAGTTAATTTCCTGCTTGATGATTGGAAATGGTCTTTCTCTAGTCAAAGCAGCTCAAAGCCGAAGAGTTAAGAGTTCTTCCCTCCTCCATCAATAATGATGCCTCAAGTATCAGCTATAAGATCCCTCTGATGTTTACACTAATGTCTTCAGAAATATTAAAAATCTCTCCAAAGTATTCCTGCTTCAACTGTCGTAGAAATATAAAATCAAGCTGTATATGATATAAAAATCAACTTGAGAGGAGAAGTGGGATTCAGAGAAATACATATGGTTAACTTAAATTGAGAGAAAAACAGAGATGCATAGATATAGGTATATAGAGAGTCATTGATTGTAATTAGGGAAGACTTTGAGTCACTAATGAAAAAGTTGTTTTCCAGCAGAGAGATTGCTTGACGTAGAAGAAAATGTGTTAATTAAACTCAGTCAGAGCAAACAATACACTATCCAATTTTTATTTTTTACTTTTTTATTTATTTTTTTAAATATTTATTTGAGAGAGAGAAGGAGAGACAGAGAGTACAAGCAGGGAGGAGAGGAGGAAGTGGGCTCCCCGCAGAGCAAGGAGCCCGATGTGGGGCTCAATCCCAGGACCCTGGGGTCATGACCTGAGCCAAAGGCAGATGCTTAACTGACTGACCCACCCAGGTGCCCTGATATCAAATTTTTAAATAGCCTTAAAAGTCATGAGATTAAAACAGTTTTGAAAAAAATGTTTTTTTTTTAATTTGCCAAACCAAGGACTAGCTTAGTAAGAAGGACAATGTTATGAATTTTTGCTTTTTTTCCCCTCAAGCTAAAATAAAATTGTAAAATACTTTAAACAGTATGGCAGAAATGGAAAATCTTCACTTAATACCGTGTCCTTAAAATAGATGGTGTGTTAAAGCAATAGAGTCATGTAAATGCTGTTTCAGTTGTTTGTACTTGGTATTTAGAGAGATTAGCACATTTTAAAGATTTGATACAATGGAAATAATAAATTTAGGTTTTATTTTATGGTGCTTTGCCAAATAAATAATAAAGCATACACAAACTTTCTCAAAAGAGAGAACAACAACAACAACAAAAAATACCTGAAAATCTTGAGAAACACAAAAAGCTGCCTTATGTCTGCCTTAGCCAGTCTTAGCTTCCTGTAGAGGCACCTTGGGAGTGAGTAAAAGCCACCACATTTCCTTGGAATTGTACCGTATCTTCTTCTATCTTACGTGTTCTGCTTTTCCTTGGCTCACATGCTTTTGGTTTTGTGGTCACTCAGTTTCATAATTTGACTTCTCTGCTCTTTTCCATTGGATCTTTCCCCCAGATTTAGAGTTACTCTTTTCAGCTCTCATCACACAGACAACTACTAATTTCCACCTTAAATAAGATTGAGAGAAACCTCTGCAGCTTCGGACCTGGCCCTTGTCCCAGTAGGCAAGAGATGCAGCTCAGATTATCAGAACTGAGGCACTTTGTGCAATCTGTACAGCTTGTTCTATTGATACTTCTTAACAGACTGTATAGTGTAGATGAATCCCCTACACTTGGATGTTAAATAGGAGAGTACAACTTGACTTAGATTCCTGGCAGAGGAGGAACAATTGGGGGGAAAAAAACCCATCACATTTCCCAGAGTTCAAATGGGAGATGCTAAACGATTTGCATTAGAGGACTCAAAAACCAATCAATAACACTTCTTCAATCAGTATTTAGCCTATGTCTTTGAAAAGACAGGAGGTTGATCAGAGAGAGTACGTGAGAATTCCTTTGAAGAGAACTGTCAGAACGATTTATGCATCATTATACCTCTTGGGAAAAGTAGATGAGGTGTTTCAAGGGAGTATTTACCAGGAGTGCAGAATAACATCTTAACCCCAGAACAATTATTGCTGATCTGTAAAACAGCTTAATCCCACTCGCATTGCTACAAAAATGAAATGGGTGAGAAAGTTCTTAAAATAAATTTTTCCAGGTCTCCTAGACTTAGAAGAAATAAAAAAACCCATTTTTCAGTTTTATCTGGAAAAGCCAAAAAGGTGAGTCTGGCTAAATGTGTTTGTGATAGCAGAGAAAGTTTAGTGACATAGTAGGAGTACCCTGGACAACCGGGGCAAGAGGCAAGTGATGGTAGTAAAGCTAGAGCCACTTTCAAATACTGTTTCAGAGAGAGGCACGCATTGAGGTAGACCCCAACAGTAGAAGCCATTGGATGGTGAACTATGAGAACTGGAAGAGCCAACTGACACCTCTCTGTCTCCTTACTGCATCTCTCTTCTTCAGTCCATGTGTGGAGGAATTTGTAACAGCATAATGAACAGAGGCATAAAGTACAAAACAAGATGAAAACAGGAAAAGGGCAGAATGTATCCAGTTTCTCTATTGCAGATGTCCCTGACTGCTCTGAGCTGAATATTTTTAACTATTTAAAGGATCTCCATACTGTCTTTCACAGCGGCTGCACCAGTCTGCATTCCCACCAACAGTTCAAGAGGCCTTTTTTCTGATTCAGGAAAAACTAAGAACTCCAATAATGTAAAGAAAACCTACCTGAGTTCTTTATAGTTAGGGTGACTATATGTGATAGTTTGTGATATGTGATAGTTTATCATAGTTTGCATAAATAATACTGGGTTGTGTATGTATGTTTGTTTCTTTCCGGTGTCATATTTAATGCTACTCTCTTTCCCTCGTAAAAGTTTCCAGGTTGTTTCAAAATACATTTACAGTTGAATGAATAACAGTCATAACAGTCAGCCTAATGAAAACATTATCTTCTGACTAGGGACAATAAAGCTTACTGTTGACTTCTCAAAAGAGACAAAGGGAGCCAAAAGAAAAGGAGATGATATCTTTGAAGGTCTGAAAATAACTGCTAGCCCTGATATTTAAACCTAGGAAACACATGTTTCAAAAATGAGGACAAAGTAAAGATCTTTTCAGAGAGTGAAAATCTGAGAGACTATCCACCAACTTGGCTTTTGTTCAGGAATAGATTAATGAGAGAGCATAGAAAACCCAGAAAAGGAATTATGACCATGTGGATATAGTTTATGACACAGGTGAATCTACAATGCAGTGATGAAAAAAATATAAATGATACTGGATGAATTGAATATCTGAAAAAAAAAGAAATCTTGAATTGTAAAATTAAAAATTAAAAATGTTAGATGTTTTAAAGATCTAAAACAAATAGACAAAAACCAAAACAAAACCCTCTAGAAGATAAACACAGGAGAACAACTTCTTGATATTGTGATATGCCAAAGCTTTCTTAAAGAAGATGTAAAGAACGTTAAATATAAAGGAAATAATATGATTAAAATGGCTACATAAAATAGTTCTGTTTATTTAAATACAGTAAAACATTTAATAGCAAGTGAAATATGGAAGTGTGTAATATATGTAGATAACAAATGATGTGTATTTCCAGTAATATTAAGTACCATTATAATCAGTAAGAAAAAGACAGATGAAGGAATAAAAATATGGCTAACACTGATGGACAAGGGTGCCATATGAAAGGAAGTAGAATTAGTCAAAAAGCATTTGGAAAAAATGCTCAGTCTCATGCTCAACAGAAGAATGAGAATTAAAACTCCATCACTACAGACAGAATAGAATGGCTAGAACAAAGAAAGACACATGGCTAGAACAAAGACTGACATTACCTAGTGCTGGCATGGATGTAAAGCAAATGGAGCTCTGATATGTGGCTATATTTTCTTGGCCTTTGGAAAACCAGCTGGCAATATCTACTAAAGCTGAACATACACATGCCTTGTGACTCATGTCTAGTTAATAGAGACAGAGTGTTCTATATTTGGAGGTAGGTAGTGATCAGAGGAAGAATGAGAGTGAATTCTGGGTGTTAATGATTTAATTCCTGACCTGGAAATGGTTACCCAGGTCTACTTTTGAGAAAATTCATGAGGCCATACAATTATGATGTTGTACTTTTCTGGCATTAAGTCATATTTCAAAAATGTTTACTTAACAAAAACCAAATGACAAACTAGAAAATACATTTTCAACATATATTGGGGGAAAAGGTGATTAACACCTGTATTAGTGTTCTAGGGCTATCAAAGAAAAGTACCACAGACTGGGTGGCTTGAACAACAAAATGTATTTTCTCACAATTCTGGAGAGGAAGTCCAAAACCAGGATGTTTTCAGAGTTGGTTTCTTCTGAGGCCTCTCTCTTTGGCTTGTAGATGTTCACCTTCTCTCTTTGTCTTCGCATGGTTTTACCTCTTTTCATGTCTGTGTCCTTCTTATAACACCTGTCATGTTGGATTAAGGCCCATTTTAATGACCACATTTTAACTTAATCACTTCTTTCAAAGACCTTATCTCCAGATACAGTCACGCTCTGACAGACTGGGGATTAAGACTTCAACATATTAATTCGGGGAGGGGAAGACACAATTCAGTCCAAACAGCATCATTAAGGAAAATTGAAATAAGACCATATAAAGCTACTAATTGGATATAAAGTGGGATAAAAATGCTTTTCACAAAACTTTAATGTGATTTATGTTATTCTCTTTTTGGTTAAAATGAGAGAGAAATGGAAAGGGAGGAGGAGGAGGAAAAGAAAGAATAGAAAGAGGAGAAGGGAAGGGAGAAGAGTGAAAAAATAATTGAGAGTGAAATGAATATGGCCATTTTGATAGTTCTTTGAGCATGTAAAATGGTACATTTATTTTAGAGTGTAAATTTATAATATTAGTGTGTTTGTATCCTCGCACTTATGTAGTGTTTATATGTTGTAGATTTAAAAATAGAAATGCAAATGCATAAGATATATATGTACACATAGATATTTGTAAATGTGTGTATATACATACATACACATATATAGTATAGGATAATGCACAGTTATATAAAAATCTTAAGATATATAAATGTTCATTGCTGTACAGTTCATATTTTTTTAAAATGGTAATCTGAATATTTTTTATTTCTATCTTTGTGTTTTTACACCAGAGTTTTCAGTAATTGTTTTTCTTACGATAAGAAACAAAAACAATCTTCGAAAACATTTACATTACTTTCCTCTTACTTCTGAGATTACTGAAATATAACAAATGATTTTCAATCATGACAAGGATTTAGTAAAGGAATTTACATGCTGATTGAAGTGAAATATCATGGATTTCTTGAGGGGAAAACACTGAGTCTATGAGAGCTTCAAAATTTCATTGAGTATATTGCTGGTTTTGATAGCTATGGGTCTATATTCTTAATAGAAGTGCCACCACACAGCTGTGTAGCAAATGAGAAGCAGGCTGCCTGGGAAGTTGAGAAGGAAAGCCCTGAGGAATAAAACTCTCAGATGTTAGAGTTGGACCCTTGGGGCAATAAAGGAATCACGAACCAGCCTCACCAGAGGACCATGGAAGATGTGAAAAATAATGTATCTGTAATCACTCCTTAGTGGAAAGTAATGAGTAGAATTAATAGAATAATTGTTTCTAAGGAAAAGAAGATAAACAGCAGATAGGTAAATACATATACCTGTATGATATATAGAGACATTATATATAGATACATACATTTTTTGTAATTATTTTTACCTGAGAAATATAGAAATATGTAAAATATGTCTTTTACCACCAGGTCCCCCAATTAACCAATATACATAATTTAGTAAATACATTTCTAATGATATTTCTAGTCTTTATATGCCAATAAAATAACAAAAATTATAATAAATAACATTCTAGGACTTCCTGTGTGGCAAGCATTGTGAAAAATTTTTATTGATATCTTCCTAACAACTCCTTTGTGATAAATGCTACTGTTTTCTTAATTTCAGAGATGACTGAATTAAACCACAGAGATGTTAAATAAGTTTCCCTATATAACACAGCTCTAAATTGTCTGAACAAGGATTTGAACCCAAACATCTGGCACCAGATGGCTCATTCTTAACCATTAGGACAGGTGATTAGTTAATTTGTTTATTCAATAAACAATTGTTAAACAGGACTATGTTCCAGGCATAGTTTTAGACCTGTGGGAGTATAGCAGTGAATTCTCTGCCTTCATAGAATTCGTGAATTAGTGGTAATTCAATTAGTAAACAAGACAAAAATCTTGTATGCTGTATCTTGGGAAATATAAAGAAACAAATGATAAAGGGGAGAGGATTAGGGTTAGGGTACACATAAAAATAGAATAACCATTTCATTAAGAAAGTAAAATTTTAATGAAGACTCTAAAAAGTGAGGAAGTGAAACAAAATGTTATGATGGGAAAGATTATTCCAGGCAGTGGGAATAGCAAATGTAAACACCCTGAGATGGGACTGTTACTGGCATTGGGAATGGCAAGATGGTCAGTGTGTTTGTGACAAAAGGAATAATATGGACTATAGTAGGGGATGATGTAAGTCTAGATAATGGGTCCTAAAGACCCACATTATGAATTTGGTCTTTACCATGAAAGAAGTGGGAAATGATGGAAAAGTTTTGAGTAGAGAATCAATGTGCTATGAATTCCATTTTTAACAGGTACACTGATAAATCAGTTTTATTAGCTTTTCAGTTTTCCCATGGTAACTGAGGTTTTCTCAAATAAATTGAATGTATGTATTTTCCTAGAAAATCATTCTGGGATGAGCATGTCATGTATTTTTGTTTTGTAGAGTTTTTATTTCAATCCTGGTTGTTCAGGGTTCAGGGTGGAAAAGGTATATAGTTCTATATGTTCCATCTGCTGTCTTAATTGCATCTTATATTTAATAACATATGCCCTGAGTATCTTAAGTTGTAAAATAAAAATTTTTCTTAAATTATGATTTGACATTCTAATTTCATCATTTTTCTTTTAAGAAAAGTTAAAATTGAAAAAGAGCAAAAGAAATGCTAGTATATATCAGTTTACATGCTTTAAGCCTCTAGCAATGTAATGTGTCAGTAAAAGTTATTTTAACAATAAGAACATTTAATTATTTCATTTAACATAAAGTCTAGAAACAGGCCATACTAAATTCTGTAGGACTCTGTCAACTTTGCTTTATCTTGTGGCTGTCGTGATTTAAAAGAAGGGGGGAGGGGGTGTAGGAGGAGGAGCTACAGAAACCTCTTATCATGTCTTAAGTATTAGCATACAAGTCAGAATACAAAGACCCTATCTTTTTTTCTTTTTAAAGATTTTATTTCTTTATTTGAGACAGAGAGGGAGAGAGAAAGAGCATAAGTGGTGGGGAGGGGCAGAGGGAGAGGGAGAAGCCGACTCCCCGCTGAGCAGGGAGCCTGATGCAGGGAGCCTGATGTGGGACTATCTTTTTATCAAGGAGAAAGATTTTATACAGGAGCCTCTCAAAAGACTTCTCATATGTCTCATTGGCAACAAGTTAGTTCATCACAAGCCCGCCTCTAAAGCACATTGCACAAATGAATAAATTAACACACTGGGCTAGACTAAAGCTCTGTATTTAGTCAGGTAAATCTTTTTCCTGGTCTTTCTAAAGAAACACATAGCCATTACCAACATGTTTGTACACTAAGAATGTGGACATACATAGACTTTATGGAGATAACTGGGTTCTTACTCTGAATTTACACTAAACTAATATGCAACACATGTTCACCTTTCAGAATGGGAGCTTATAAAGTTCAACTGATCAGTTGAAATTTGATTAGATTTACTCACAATATAGTCATGTGACTCTGTGACCTGCTATGTAGTTGTTTCCCCAGTTTCTGACTGGTTAGGTAGAATGGACATATTCCATTCAACCTTGCAGAAAAACCACTTCACCCTCATGACCAGAATAAGGACCATTAATAATGGAAATGTTAAATGAAACCTTTATATTGGCCCTCCTATCAAAATAGCATTATGTACATGTTCATACGGCAATTCATTTTTACATGACTAGGGAAAAAACCTTCAGGCTGCCTCACTATTAACTATTTTTGAGAAGAAAAGAGGGGAATTTCTTTTTGTATTAAGTAACTATATCACCTGATATACTGTGTTTTGTTTTTTGGTGGTGGTGTATGTATTTCCTTTTTAAAATAATGGGAATTATAGTACTAAGAGAAATTGAAAATATATCAAAATATTTAGGGTGCAATTAGTGCAGTACTGAGAAGGACATTTATAGGACTATATGTTTACAATAGAAAAGAGGAGGGCACCTGGGTGGCTCAGTTGGTTAAACGTCTGTCTTCAGCTTAGGTCATGATCCCGGAGTTCCAGGATTGAGTCCTACATCAGACTCCCTGCTCAGCATGGAGTCTGCTTCTCCCTCTGTCCCTCACCCCACTCTTGTGCTCTCTCTCTCACTCTCTCTCTCTCAAATAAATAAAATCTTTAAAAAAAAAAGAAAATGAAATGTCTCAAGTCAGTAATCTAAGTTTCTACCTTAAAAAAACAGAAAAAGGAGAGCAAAATAACCCCAAAGTAGGCAGAAGGAGGGAAATAATAGAGTCACAGCTCAATAAAATTGAAAAGAGGAAAACAGTTGAGAAAATGAACAAAACCAAAAGATACTTCTTTGAAATAATAGATAAAATTAATGAACCTCTAGCCAGGCTAACCAACAGATCTCTCTTTCTTTTCCTCTCTCTCTCTCTTTCTCTCAATCACAAAAATTACTAATATCAGAAATGAAAGGGAGATCACCACTACTAATCCCATGGACATTAAAATTAAAATATAAAATGAGAAACTCTATGCCCAGAAATTTCATAATTTATATGAAATAGGCCAATTCCTTGGAAGATATGATACAGTCTACCAAAATTCATGCAATGAGAAATAAATAATATGAATTCACCTAAATATATTAGTGAAGAACTGGATCAGTAATTAATAATCTTCCAAAAAATAAAATACTAAGCCCAGATGGTTTCACTAGAGAGTTTTACTGACATTTGAGGAAGAGATGATACCAATTCTCTATATTGTTTTCCAGAAGAGATTGCAAATCATTTGATGAAGCCAGGATTACCATAAAACTAAAATGAGATTAATTATGAGAATGGAAAATTAAAAACCAATTATTTCTCATGAACACAGATGAAACATTGTCAACAAAATAATTAGCAAATCAAATCCAACAATGTGTAAAAAGAATTATATATTATTGACCAAGTGGGATTTATTACAGTTATGCAAGTCTGGTTTAACACTTTAAAATAAATCAATAAAATCCACAGTATCAGTAGTCTAAGAAAAATTATTCGGTAAAATCAGTCGATGCGGAAAAAGTATTTGACCAGATCCAACACCCATTCATGACTAAAAACTCTGAGCACTAGGAATAGAAGGGGACTTTGTTGACCTGAAAAAGAACACATACAAAAACCTCTAGCAACAGCATGCTTAATTGTTAAAAGTTGAAAGCTTTCCCTTTAAGACTGGGAACAGGCCAAGAATGTTTGCACTCACCATAATTATTCAAAATGGTACTGGAAATTCTAACCAGCCTAAGAAGCAAGGCAAGAAAAAGCATAAAAGACATAAAACTTACAAAGGGTGAAATAAAGCTGTTCTCATTTGCAAAGGACATGATAGTTTACATAGAAAACCCTGAGTAATATATACAGGAACCCCTACAGCTAGGTGAATTCAGCAGGGTCTCAGGATACAAGATTAACATAAATAAAATCAAGCTCATTTCTATATGTGAACAATGAATATATGGATACCAAAATTAAGAAGAAAATACCATTTATAATTGATCTAATGAAAATGAAATGCTTGGATATAAATCTAAAACATGTAGGATATGTATGTTGAAGATTACAAAATCCTCATGAAAGAAATCAAAAAAGACCTAAATAAATGGAGTAAAATATCATGTTCATGGATTAGAAGACTCAACATTAGTAAACTGTCAATTCTTTCCAAATTGATCTATAGGCTTAATGCAATTCTTACTAAAATCTCAGCACGTTCTTTATAGACATTTTAGGCATATTCTAAAAATGATATGGAAAAGAACAAGACCTAATATAGATATAGCAATTTTGAATAAAAATAATAAAATGAGATTAATCACTCTGCTTATATTAAGGTATACTCTATAGTTAGAGTAATTAAGGCATTTTGGTACCAGAAGAGGGATACATAAATCATTGGTATAGATCAATGGAAAAAAATAGAAAACCCAGAAGTAATTCTGCACAAATATGCCTTACTGATTTTTGACTAAGATGAAACAACAATCCATCCAATGGAGGAAGAATAGCACTTTCAGCAAAGGATGTTGGAACAGTTAGAAATCCATAGTCTTTATCTCAGTCCTCCAAAAAAGAACGTCAGACTAAACCTCAAACTTTATACCAAAATTAATTCAAAATTGATCATGGACTTAAAGGTAAGCATGAAAATACAGAACATTTGCAAAAAAAGTAAAGAAGAAACAAAGTTAGGGCTAGGCAAAGAGTTCTTAGACTTAACCTCAAATGCATGATCTGTACAAATGAAAAATTGACAAATTGCACTTTTTTGAAATTAAAAAAATTTTACTCTTTGAAAAACCCTATTAAAAGGTTGGAGAGACAAACTACAGACTTGGAGAAAATGTTTGCAAACCACATTTCTGACAGGACTAGTATCTAGAATATACGAAGAACTCCTAAAAATCAGTAGAAAAATGCAAAAAGTCCAATTAAAAAATGAGAAAAATACATAAATAGACATTTAACTGTAAAGTATATACAGATAGTAAATATATAGATGAAAAGATGTTAAACATCATTAACCATTAGGGAAAAACAAATTAAAACCACAGGTACAACTATTATCCATCAGAATGGCTAAAGTAAAGAATAATAATACCGAATTCTGGCGAGGTTGCAGGAAAATCGAATCACTTATACACACTATTGGTGGGAATGTAAAATAGTATATCCATTCTGGAAGATTATAATAGTTTCTTAAACAATTAAACATATAATGGGGCATCTGGGTGGCTCAGTCAGTTAAGCGTCTGCCTTTGGCAGAGGTCATGATCCCAGGGTCCTGGGATTGAGCCCTGCATCGAGTGGGGAGCCTGCTTCTCCCTCTCCCTTTACCCCTCCCCCTGCTTGTGTTCCCTCTTTCTCTCTCATTTGCTTCCTTTCTTGAATGAATAAAGAAAATCTTTCAACAAACAAACATATAATGACCATGTGGCCTGGTAAATTTAATCCTGGGCATTTATCCCAGAGACCTAAGAACTTACATTCATACAAAACCTATAAACAAATGCTCATAGTAGCTCTATTTATAATATCCCCAAAATGAAAGCAACCCAGATGTCCTTGAGTAGGTGAATGGTTAAACGATCTGCTGTAAATCCATGTTGTGGAATACTACTTGGCAAACAATAAAATAAAAAAATGGATTGATAACACAAAACTTGTTTGAATCTCAGGAGAATTATGTTGATTAAAAAAGGCCAATCTCGAAATACAGTATGTAGTTATATGATTAAATTTATATAACATTCTTGAAATGATAGGATTATAGAGATATAGAACAAAAATTAGTGATTGCTAGGGTTTAGGGAAAAGAAGGAGAGAGGTGGATGTGGCTATAAAAGGATAGTACAAGGCATCTTTGTGATGAAGCTGTTCTTATACTGAATATGGTGACAGTTACAGGATTCTACATGTAAAATAAAATGGCACTTAACTGAACACACATGCACACACACCTATGCACACATAAAATTGGTAAAATGCAAACATGGATGGTAGATGTATCAGTGTCAATTTCCTGGTTGTATTATCTTACTGTAGCTATGTAAGATGTATCTTTCTCTGTATTATTTCTTAGAACTGAATGTGAATCTACAATTATCTGAAATTAAATAGTTTTAAAACTACCTAACAAACATTAAATTAATAGCTTTTATAATTTAAAACTTTTAATATCTTCATTTTTAAAAAAAAGATTATTTATTTGAGAGAGAGAGCATGAGTGAGGGGTGAGGGCCAGAGGGAGAGGGAGAAGAAGATTCCCTGCTGAGCAGAGAGCCCTATGCAGAGCTAGATCCCAGGACCTTGGGATCATGACCTGAGCCAAAGGTAGATGCTTAATGGACTGAGCCACCCAGGTGCCCCAAAAACTTTTAATATCTTTAAAAATAAACGAAGACTATTAAATAATCTAGATTAGAGCATAGATAATTATGTATTATTTAAATTTACACTAAACTTCAATTTTTAATACATTAATTACTAAACTATTACGTAAGCTGTATTTTATAATGTCAATGAAGAAAAAGATAATTTTTGTATGTCTTAATTCCTTTAACTATCTATCAGAAAATGATCAAAATGTGACATTTTCATTCCTAAGAGGGCCATCTAGTTGTGCCTCAAGTGAATTGTAAACATGTGAAACTCTTCCTAATTGAATTGGCTTATTAGGGTATTTGTGAAAGTTTAATTCATGCAAGTGACATTTAGTAAAATATATGTTTTCCCATTTGTTAGCTTGTTTATCCTTAGTCAACAGCATATCACAACAAATTTACCACAAAGAGTAACTTGAACAGTTGCTTGTTTCTGAGGACATTTTATTTGCTCTTTTTATATTCATAAATGTCTTGATGCTGGCTCTAGTCATTTTTCATTAGAAAATGTATCTCTTATATAACCAATTAAACAAAACAGTCTGTAGTTTCTTTGATGTAATTGCTAGCTATATGTAGTTCTATTTTGCAAGCACCTAGCATATAACCACATTCAGGTATATTACCAATGGTAATAAAAATGCACTTAGGATGTACATGCTAAATACTGCCTCTATTATCTTTTGGTTCAGAATCAGAAAAGAAATGACCAAAGTCATTGAAATTTATTTCAATGCACTCAAAATACAAAATAATTTTTAGAATACTAATATAAATGTATTTGTTGGTAAAATCATGAAAAAAATAATACCTTTGGGATAAATTTGTCATATAGGGAAACATTACAGATACTAGAATTCCATATGTTCAATTAATTTTAACCCTATTTCTAAATATCTCATATAGAATCTAGGCAGCAGAGTATGTTCATTTACCTGATCCATCTCATGCTTGAATGGTCCCTTGAGTCCTGGGAGAGTGAAATAAGAAGCCTGGAAGCAGGGTTTATTTAGCGTGCAGCATCATAGAATAACGTCTTTTATACCCAAAGTATCTTTAAAGCTATTGGAATCAACTTTTTACCAAGTCAAACAAGGCTTATATTCCATAAATTCAGAATATCAGTAACATCCCAAGTAGCCTTCCAGTATTTTCAGTATTTCCACCTCTCCCTCCCAGCAATAGCCTTAAACACCAACATCTATTTGACAGTGTGGGTTCTTTTATTTAATATATCACCTAATGGATATATTAAAAAGCCAAAGCCACTCTGGAGGGCAGATACCTAAAGGAAACTGAAATAAAAGATGTGAGGATAGGGCAAATCCTTATTTTGTGAAAGTTTGGAAATGAAAATTTGAACCCTCAAGAGATTATTATTGGTAAAGGTTTCACTTGCCTGTCTTTCACTTAGTGCTGTTCTTTGACATTCTCCTTTTATAGTTTCCTTTCTGCTACACCTGCACCCCCCCATCCTTCTGAGGATGCTCCTACTCTGTATACTGTTTCCCTTAACTTTGGTTCAGTAAGTCCTTCTCTCTCTAGATATGTGTGTGCTCTGAACGGTTTTCCAAAATACTCAGCATAACCAATTCTATTTCATAAAGACTGTAGGATGAGTGGTACTTGTTTCTTTCCATTTCTATTCAGTAATTTTGTGTTTACAGAAATCTGCATTATAATAGTGATAAAAGAGAATAGAATATAATAACCTATGTGTTTCAAATAAGAAGCCCTCCTAAATTCCTCTGTCTTCTGATTTGTTGGTACATTCTGTCTCTGGTAAAGTCAAGATCATTAGGAAGAAAATTTCAAATAATTTTTATATTTCAAGAATATAAGTCTCTATGTAGTAGTTCTAACTTTACCAATAAACAGAACTGAGTCCCCCTTTTATGCCAAATACTCTATTAGGTATTGCAGGAACCCATTAAAGGAAACACTGGAACTTTAAATAACCTTCTGAAAATAAAAACATAAAACTATTTTACCATAAACAAAAGGAAACAATTAATTGAGGCGAATTAATATTGACAAAATGGTAATTGACATAGGATTCGGGAGAGTACTAGTGCAGTGAATAAACTTAAAACATATTGAAAAAGTAAAATGATATGAATGTATTATTTGTTTACCACAAAATAGGACATTAATATTTGAGGTACCTAATAAAGTATGAATTCTAAAGATTTAAGCCAAGTTTGTTAAGATAGACTTTCTTCCGAACTTCTGTAATTGTGTCTAATGTGTCAAGAGTATATACCATTTATATATCCATGTAGAATGACTTGTGAGGACCATGTGTAGGTCACAAACATATCAATTCATATTCCAACATCTTTCCCCTTAAATTTTCCTTCTTATTTTGTTGAGATGGTCAGAACTTCAGGTCACCACTAAACCCCTAACAGCCCCTCAGTGAGATCTGATGTCAAGCTCTGAAGGCAATTTTTCTAGCTTTAACATTTGCCTATTGGCAGGCTCCCCAGGAAGCCATGCTGGAAGATTTTAAATTGACCTTGGGCTTGTCATAAAATTTCTCTTCCAGAAGCTAGGATTGAATAGCTATTCTCTTTTCTTTCACTCACTTTCTTTTTATTCTTTATTATTTCCCCTAAATTTTATTCTGTTTATGTAGAGGAAAATGCAAATCACCTGCAATGGCAAAGACCGTTTTTATTGCTATGTTTGCACTTATATAATCAAACTTTTAATTTGGTTTTACTAATGAAGGTGAGCTCTCCCTCCTCAAATCACCCATTCTTCCTTTGAAATGCACTTATAAATGATGAAAATCATAATATTCTCCATGGAATTCATTTAATTTTTCCTAATTTTTCTAAATTAGACTTAGAGAATATAATTTGTACCAGTGCTGCTGTTGATTCACTTCTGGAATATTATTGGGATATAAGTGAAATTTCCACTTCACTGTGTTTACTTCATGGAGGGTAAATATATCTGAATTTGTGATAATCTTTTCATAAGGGATGTTATCTAGGGTTAGGCAAAATATATTCGTTATCCAAATTGTAAAAAACACACATATATGCTGAAAAATGAACTTGTATGAAAGTGGCATACTTTACTAAAATGGGAATATGTGAAATTTAGTACTAATAAATTTAATCAATAACTTTTAAAGGAGTGTAAGTTTTATTGGATTAGTTTCCATACATTTAAATAGTTTTTAAATTATAAAACTATATTTCACAAGTTTGAATATGAAAATGGAAGTGCTTTATAGAAATTTTAATGATCAGTGTATTTTTGTTTTAGTTGCTTTAATGTGTTTAACATTTCATATTGAGTTAGACAGAGATAGCTTCTGACCATTCATCTTCTCTTAAATTATAACTTTTTACAAACCTTAGATATGGTGTCATTTTTTTTCATTTAGAAGATTTTAAGTTTTTTCTTGTATTTTTAAACAATCACAAACTTACAAAAACAAGAGTATAGAAAATTATTACTGAGTTATCTGATAGTAAGTTATTAACCTTATGCCCATCATCCCTGAATACTCCAGGGTGTTTTTTCTATAAATAAAAGGACATTCTCCTACATAACCAGAGTGGGACCAATATAATAAGGAAATTTACATTGATACATTACTATCATCTGATCTTACAGCCTGTTCCATTTTACCAACTGCCTCACTAAGTTTTGTTAATAGAGAAAGTGTCCACTTCAGAATCACATACTGAATTTAGATGTCATATATTTCTTTAATCTCTCCTTCATTCTGGAACAGTTTCTCAGCCTTTCCTTGACTTTGAGTAGCTTAATACTTTTGAAAATTATAGCCTAATTATTTTAAAGAATGTCTCTAAATATGAATTTGCTTGATATTCCCTTATGATTATATGCAGGCTACACTTTTTGACGAGAATGTCACAGATACGTGCTGCATGATTTTCATTGCATCCTATCAAGTCTCACAAGATTTCCATTTGTACCGTGATTGATGATGCTCACTTTGATCGTTTGATTAATATAGTGTCTGCCAGACTTCTACACTGAAAACTTATTTTTGCTCCTTTGTAAATGTGATTTAGAGAGAGGCACTTTGAAAATATATAAATATCTTTACTCATCAAACTTTCAACTTATTTATTTGCTGTTAATATCTATATGATGGGTGACAAAAACAAATCCCAGTTTGCCCAGGACTGGAGGTTTCTTAGCATTCAGTCTTTTGGTACTAAAAGTGGAAGAGTTTGGGGCATATGCACTTGTCTTTATGTTGAAAAATGTTTCTCTTTATATTGAGTAAATACATAGAAATGAAATGCCCAGGAATTATGGCAAGCATATACTTAATATTTTATGAGACTTCCAAATATTTTTTTTCCCAAAGTAATTGTACCATTTTAAGTTCCTACCAGCAATATGTTACATTCTAGCAGCATCACATCTACTACAAAACTTTGTGTAGACAATTCTTACCATTTTAGCCATGCTCATAAATGTGTAATTGTGTGGAGTCCCTTATGATTTTGGTTTGCATTCCCCTGATGACAAGTGATGTTAAACAGTTTTTCATGTGTTTATTGGGCAATTTATCTGTCCAAATAGTTGTACTTTTTTAAGTGGGTTGTTTACCTTCTTATAAGTGATTCATAAGATTTCTTGATATATTCTGGTTACAATATGTCACATATATGTACTGAAACTGTACCCATTTTGTGGCTTGCATTTTTGTTTCCTTAGTGGCATCTTTTGAAGATAAAATGTTCCTATTTTGAGAGACTCCAATTTCTCAAGTTTTCAATTATGACTTGCATTTCTTGTGTCTTACCTAAGAAAACTTTGTTTACCCAAGGCAACAAGATGTTCTTTCATGTTTTCTTCAGGAAGTTTTATAATTTTAGCTTTTAAATTTAAGCTCTGATCCATTTCAAGTTAATTTTGCTGTATGTTTATTTTTCTCCTAGATGTATAACCAAATACTTCTAGGATGATTTTTTGAAAAACCTTCTCTTTTACCATTGAATTGCCTTGACATCTTTGTTCAACAATTAATTGAAAATATATAGTTGGGTCTATTTCTGAATTCTCTTCTGTCTCATTAATCTGTGTGTCTGTTCTTTCACCAATATCATGCTGTTTGATGATTTTACATTTATATTATGCCTTCAAATTGGGTTGTGTAATCAGCCCACTGGACATTTCTTTTTCACAACCACTTTGTCTCTAGTGGGTCATTTATATTTCTATAAAATTTTAGAATCATCACTTTCTCCAAAAATATCTGTAGTAATTTTGATAGTTATTGCCTTGAATTGATAAAATGATGGATTTTCCCAAAGTACAACAAGGTATGTTCAATTTTAGTGTTCTTTGAGTTGGCAGTGTTCTGTAGATTTCAGTGTAGAGATATTACATGGCTTTTGTGAATTTATTCCTGAGTATTTTATTTCATTTTTCTATTGTGAATGAAACTTTTAAATGTTTACAGTTGTTTTCTGCTTGTTTAAAAAGCATGTTCCTCTTTTCTTACTAATGGAATATAGATATTCTAACTTTTAATATCATTTTCAATTAACTATATCTGCTATATCATATTAGGGTCAATCTTTGTTATTTTCTTGTTATAATCATGAGTCCTATTGTCTGCTTCTTTGCCTACTTGATAGTTTTTAGCAGGATACAGACAATGTAGATTTTCCTTATGGGTGCTGGATATTTCTACACACTATAGATATTCTTGAGTTTGTCCTGGGATGCTGTCAATTTCCTCAGAAGCAACTTAAAACTTTTAGGTCTTGCTTTTAAGCTTTTCAGTCGGACCAGTACGTTATTTTATCTAAGATTTGTTTGCCCTCCCATCTGAGATAAAACCCGTCTGAGTAATGTCAGTGTCCCATAAAATGCGAGGTTTTCTGATCTGGCTGTTATGAACAAACATTATTCTTGGTAGTTTGTGAGCTGGGATTGTTTTCCCCTTTAATCCTTTCAGGTAACTCTTATTATTTCAGATAATTCATTATTTTTCAAGAATGTCACTGAATAGAGAATTCTGAATTGATACACTTCCTTTTTATTTCAGCACTGCAAAGATATTTTTTCACTATTTTTCAACCTCCGTGATACTTGATAAGAGGTAAGTGATCATTCTTATTATGTTTCATGTTTATGTAATTTATAATTTTTACATGAATACTTTTTTTTATTATTCCCTCTTTCCTAAAATCTCTCTGCTTTTGTTCACTCTCTCTAGCTCTCACTTAATGTTCCCCCCAAGGTTTTATAACTATTTTTTGCTGCAGAATCAGCTTATTAAGAATGTGCATCCCATCAGAGGTACTTCTTAGTCAGGGAGATAACGGAAGGCAGGTAGATGACATATTTAAAGTATTTTTTTAAAAAATAAAGTAATAAAAATAAGTGAGTAAAAGGGACTATCAACCAAGAGATCTATTCCACTAAAACTATCATTCAAAAACAAAAGAATAATAAAGACATTAACTGATAAAAACTAAGAGAATCCAGTGTTAGCAGATCTGCTCTACTAGAAATACTAGTGGGAGTTTTTTTGTGCTGAAATGAAAGGACAATAGATAATGACTCAGATCTGCATGGAGGAATAAAGAGAGTGGTAAAGATGATGACACAAGTATTAATGATAGAATATATATAATCTTCTTTGAAACTCTTAGCTTCTCTATTCTCATTTAAAAGATAACTGCATAAAGCAGTAACTATAAGACTATCTCCATGGGCTATGATGTATAAAGAGGTAGTTGGTGTGACAAATAGTATTACAAAGGTGGGTAGAAGGGAAGGAACTATATTGGAGCAAAGATTCTGTGTACTAATAGAATTAAGTTGGTATTAATTGAATGATGTTGTTTTAAATGTTGGAAGTTAATTGGAATCCCAAGGGCAGCTACTAAGAAGTTCAAAAAATATAGAGAAGAAACAACACAGGAACTGGAATAATACACTAGAAAACATCTACTTAAAATAAACATCTACATAAAGCCAGAGATTGGTAGAATTGTTTTTTAAAAAAACTGATGCACTATATCTTATCTACAAGAGACAAACTTTAGATTCAAAGAGAGCTGGAGTGGTTATCCTAACATCAGATGAAACAGACATTAAGAAAATACTACTACTAGAGAAAGAAAGGACATGGCACATGGTTCAATCCATGAAGAAGATGTAAAAATTAATAATACAAAAAAGATGTAACAATTATAGCCACATATGTACATAGGGACAGACCACAAAATACATGAAGCAAAACTGAGAATTGAAAAATACATAATTAAACAACATCCCTATATTATAAAAGGGAAACAGATTTTATTTTTTAAATTTTTTAGAAGATTTTATTTATTTATTTGACAGAGAGGGAGACAGCGAGAGAGAGAACACAAGCAGGGGGAGTGGGAGAGGGAGAAGCAGGCTTCCCGCGGAGCAGGGAGCCCAATGCGGAGCTCGATCCCAGGACCCTGGGATCATGACCTGAGCCAAAGGCAGATGCTTAACGACTGAGCCACCCAGGCACCCCAAGGGAAAAAAATTTTAAATCAATGATCTATACTTCCATATTAAGAAAATAGAAAGAAAAAGAGCAAATTATAAACAAAGCAAACATAGGAAAGGAAATGATAAACAATGGAATGGAAGTAAATAAAACAAGGAAGAGAATAATGATAGAGAAAATAATCAAAACTGAAGGTAGTTCTTCAAAAATATTAACAAATTTGTCAAATCTTTAAACTGACAAAGAAAAACAAAGATTCAAGTTACTAAAATAGAAAATGAAAGACAGAACATTAGTCCTGACATTACAGACATAGATTTTAAGGGAATAGTGTCAACAACTGTATATCAATAAATTAGATAAGTTAGATGTCACAGTTTTTTTCTGTGATGTTTGGCAGGAGCAGAGTAGCTATCACTGAAAAGCTTTTATATCTTGGCAGGCGTCCCTTTTCCTTGTCCTTTGGCTCGGTATAACAGGGTTTTTTTGTTACTGTTTTGGGTCTGCAATCAGTTGATATTTCCAGATTGTCTGCTTCTTCCCGCTCCAGTGCTGAGATACAGGAGATAAAAAGAAACCCCAGGGAACTCACTACTGTGTCATTTCTTATGTCCCGATGTCCCTAGCTGGTCTGTCTTCTCTCCACACTTGAGATTTTTTTTGTTTTGTTTTATATATAATCCTCAGGATTCTTTGTTGTTAACAATAAATTAAGTATTGAAAATGGGTTAAATAAGTGATATGGATTAAAGAGTGCACTTATTGTGATGAGCACCGGGTGTTGTATGGAACTGTTGAATCACTATGTTGTACACCTGAAACTAATATTACACTGTGTGTTAACTAACTGGAATTTAGATAATTTAAAAAGTATTAAAGATAGAACAAAGTATGTCTCTTTCATCCTCCTGGAAGCGTAAACATCCCTGAGTTTTAAATGTAGTATTAAAATCACCTTTTTGTTTTTATTATTTTGAAATATTATTAGTAGAAAACTTTACCAGTGTCATATTACTATTTGGAAATTGTAAAGACTTTCTGGCCTTAAACATGCTCATTTTTGGTAAGAGATTCATGTGCGATTGACAATTTGTCACTATCATGTTTAGAGTATCTCTCTAAATGTGTATTAGATAAAATTTAACTGGTTTGTTGAAATCTTATATATTTTTATAATTTTTAAATTTATTTTTTAATCTGACGATCAGAGTGTTATTTACAATGTCATTGCCAAATTCTAGGTGAATTTGTTTCTCCTTGGTATTCTGTTCTTAATTTTTTGTTATAGATTTCAAGCTTTGTTATTAGGTTAATGTAACATCTTAGTTTTTATCTTTAGTTTTGAAAAATTGTTCCTTTTTTCATTATATAGTATAATACCATAGTATTGCTCTCATTGTTACTTTCACCTGAATATCTATTTCTTCTGATAGCAGTATTTCTTTTACAAATTTCTTTTGTTTAATATTTATCTGTTATATATTTACCCATTCTTTTATTTTTGGAGTTTTGAGTCACTTAATTTTAGTGTTTTCTTACACTTTTTCATTTTATTTGATTTTGTACATTTTAGGTGAATTTAATCCATGTTAGGGAAACTTGATATATTTAAACTGATTTCCACCATGCTTGTTGTGTTTTCTATTTGTCATAAATTGTCTTAACTTTATACTTTCTCATATCTGACCTTCCATTCATGTCACAATGTATTTTTCATTTGATTAATTTTTTTGGTAATGGTTAACTTCACATTCTAACATTGTATATCACTCGTAAAATAATTAAAGTTATTAAGTATATCTGTCTTCCTCACAAACAAGAAAATGACCTTGGCATGCTTAAACTACTCACTGAAATAATACCTCCCATATTCCTTGTTACTGCCTATAGTTTTCTCTCTATTAAACATAAAATAATTTTACATAGTCTCTATTTTTTACAGGAAATATTGATTTTTTTTTAAGATTTATTTATTTGAGAAAGAGAGAGAGAAGAGGGGAGGGGCAGAGAGAGAGAGAGAGAGAGAATCTCAAGCAGACTCCTCCCTGAGATCACAACCTGAGCCGAAACCAAGAATCTGATGCTTAACTGACTGAGCCATCTGGCTGCCCCTACAGGAAATGTTGATTTATATATGTTAACATGCCTATTTTATTTTACAAATATATTTTTCAGACTCCATTTAGACAGTGCAAGCAGTCTAGCTCAGGTGCTTTGTCACACATGAAGTGACATAGGACCTGTCTACCTAAACAGTGAACATCTAGCCTCTGCTGGGTTTAGATCTGTAACTTTATACCTATAGATGGTGTGAAACACCACCACCTATGCCACCTCTCCAAACATGTGTTCTGATCTACTTCTGCTTTAGTCTTCTCATTTGCTTCTCTTATTTTTCAGATTGACTGCATTTTTTTATCATTTTCACAATAATTTTTTTTTTCTGTTACTGGCCCATGGTTGATGGGGTTTCTTTCTGAAATCATACTACCATCAAAGGGAATTTGAGAATTTTATTGTTACTCTGCCATTTTCCTTTTAACTAGTGCTTATTCAATCACTTGGGGATATTGTTAAAATTTAGTAGATCTGGGTGGAGCCTAGGATTCTGCACTTCTAACAAGTTCCCAGGTTTTGCCCATGCTGCTGGTCCATGGACCACACTTGGAGTAGTAAAGCTTTAAACATCTATACCATTTTCTCACAGTAATGAGATTGATGATTACAGCATTCTGCTTACTTTGATCAGGTTTAACCAAGAGCTTATTATAAACTCTTCATTCTTTGGGAGTAGTCAGGTTTGCCCCTGCCTTGGAATTAGCCCCCTAAGGAAATAGAGTAGGCTTTCAATCATCTAAAAATTAATTTTGAGACAGTTGATGATAGGTGCATTTTCATCACTGTTCTCTTAGAGTTTAAATCAAATTAAGCTCACTAAATGACAAAATTTGTCAGCTTACTACTTGTAACCGATCTATACAGATTATCTTGGATAATCAACTGGAAAGTAGTATTTGTGGATAAAATATATGTAGTAGTTCATGACCAGCACATGTGCTGTAAGAAAGCATTTCTTTATTTTTCAGTTCCTGACTTCACTAATATCTTTAATGTCAATAAATCCCTACTTGAGGAAAATAGCATCTCTCCATTTGTATCTATCCATACAGCAAAAATTTCTTTATAAAAGCACAACTAATTCTAAGATTTAAGTAATATGTTTTTGCTAAGTCTCTGCAATAATGTGATAATGAAACCAGTCCCTGACATTCATATAAAACCCTTAAAAACCATTTATGTTTCAAAGCAAAAGTCACCCTTGTCATCTTCTGAATTCCAAAGAAGATGATTTTCTCAATTTGTGGTCATTTGCTGATGTTCTTCCCATTCCTCAAATAACCCAAGGCTGTCCTCCTTTTTGTTTATCTTATTTATGTGGTAGGGTCATAACGATGAAGTTCTTATTAAAGTAATTCTATTTTAATTGCTAAAATGCTGAACAGAATGGAATCAGTAAAGTTGTGACTGCTTACATTTCATGCACATTGTACTCTGGAAAAAATTGCTGCCAGGTGGCTAGAAAATGGTGTTTATATCTTAAATTTATGATAGAAACTAAAATATATTAATTCATGAGTAAGAGTAACAGTTTTTAGCGTATTTTCTTTTCCTACTAGGAAAAGTCCAATTTTTCCTAAGGAGTAATATTTTACATAATAAAATGGCCTTGAGGAATTCCACCAATGTCATTTATAGACACAAACAAGTCTTCCTTCGGCATTAGTCACACAGTGACATTGAAAACTCTTTGGCTTATATAAACATATTCACTGTATTCGTTAAGGTAAAATTCCATTCCCCTTTCCTTTCAGTTCCATATGTCTCTACTCCACCACCAAGTCAGTGATGCAGCAAAAGAATCTTGCCCCAAACACACATTTGCTTATTTTGGATCCTTTCTTGCACTGTGTCAAAGAACAGCTGATCAAGTATAGCTACCTTCTGTGGTTGTAATTCTAGCGCTGGGGGATAGTTCCTTCTATTTTTATATAAAAAGAAATATTATTTTCTTTTAGACTCATAGAATAATCTTATATCATTAACTTGTTACTATAAAATAATTAGGGAGATTACAAGAATTAGAATAGCATTGCTAGAACAGACGTAGAACAGATAAGGTCACGACAACATTGAAAATGGACTTGTTTTCTCTGGTCAGAATTTTTTTTTTTAAAGATTTTATTTATTTATTTGAGACAGAGAGAATGAGAGAGAGAGAGAGAGAGAGCACATGAGAGGGGGGAGGGTCAGAGGGAGAAGCAGACTCTCTGCAGAGCAGGGAGCCCGATGCAGGATTCGATCCAGGGACTCCAGGATCATGACCTGAGCCGAAGGCAGTCGCTTAATCATCTGAGCCATCCAGGCACCATCTGGTCAGAATTAATATTTGTCAGCTATCATTTTAAAATGCCCAGCTGAAAATTCCACTTACTACTTTTTCAAATAGGATTATTTAATTATAAATACTATATATGCTATTGATTCAACAGACTGGAGGTGAGGAGTAAAAGAAAGACAGAAATGTTATTTGTAAATAGTTGGACCTATTTAAATATTTAATAGAGTCTATTTTAGAATTTTTTTCTATTGTGTTTCTTAGCTAAATATAATTGCTAGTTGCATAATTTGCTAGAGGTAATTTTGAGTTTGTTGTGCATGGACCAAAATAAATATTTCTAGTACTATCTTGGAAGCTAATTTCTTTGAAGCTCACATTTTTGTTGCCTAAATACAGGGCATTTTATTTACACTAAAATTGTGATGTTTCAAAAGCCAGCTATAAAATGCAAATTTTAGAGGAGCAAAAAACAGAATGAAATCAGTTAACATTAGCCTAAAATCAGTAACATTTAGATTATATGCCAAACAAAATTTGTACTTTCTTTTCAAAGCTTTGGTACTTGAAAATACATACTATTTTAGTATCCTGTTTACTGTTTACAGGACTATAACAACAGATAATTGCTACAGTTTATGTTAAGTAGGCCAACTGAAATGATGGTTACCAGCCTTTTAAACTGCAGGGCATTTAAAAATGCCTAGGGTTTTGTCTTTTAATAATATTTTTGAAAACTGGGCTGTTTTGAAGAGAGATACATAATCCTCTATGCTTGGCACAGCATGCTAAACCTAATTTAACGAAAAGAGAAAGGAGAGAGGCAGGGATAGTGAAAGGACCACATAAGCCAAAATTCTGTAAAACTCTGTGATGCCCCTGGAATAAACCTAGCATGGGAAACCTGTGCTCAAGCACCCTGAGGAAGCAGCCTTTGTTGATTTATGACCACACAGTATATACATAAAAATAACTGATATATCATTATAGGACACAGATAAGTAAGAGTAGAGATTGTTGCACACCAGTATTTCTTGGGAAGAATCATGATTAGAGCACTGCAAACAATCCAACATGTTGAACTATAAAAAATTAAAGTTGAATCAAAAGCATTAGAGTAGGCAGCATCACAAACTCATTCCTTTCATTTGAAGGTATAAGTTTGGGCAACTTTGTGAAAATTCTTGAATAAGAGAGTTCTAAAATTGTGTTTCTGGGTACAATATGTCAAACAATATTTATAATATCAACAAAATTGTCAAAGAAGTTATGCAGGAAAAAGTCTTTCAGTGAAGAATGATTTCCCCCCAGGCATTAGAAGTGAAAATCAGAAATGCAGTAATTAAATCTTCAAAATCAGGGGTTCCTTATTCTCTTTTTGTTTCGCTACTATGGAAGTAAGAAAAAAGGAAAATAATTTGAAAAAATGAAAAGAAAAAAATGGCAGAGGAAGGCATAAAGGATAGTTTTCCCCTATAGAAATGGAAAAGTGGGATCAAAGCCGCCAAAGAGAGCTCAAACTCCACTTCAGGCAATCAGTCTGAGAAAAATGAGTTATGATAGGTTTCCAATAGTATATTCCAAATTTGGGGAAGATTTTATAGATTTTTCTACTTAAATAAATGTTTTGATGATCTTTCCACTAAAGTGAACACAATTACTTTAATATCTTCCCTTTCACTGTAGAGCTCTGCTGTTCAGTATGGTAGCCACTAGCCATATATTGCTTTTAAGTACTTTGAATGTAGCTGGTTTGAACTGAGATGTGTAATTGTAAAATGCCCCATTTCAAAGACTTACTATACAAAATGTAAAATATGTTATTAACATTTTATCTTGATTACATGGTAAAATTAAAAATATTTTCAATATATCAGTTTAAATAGAATACATTAAAATTAATTTTACCTGTTTCTTTAATTTTTACAATGTGGTAATAGAAAGTTTAAAATTACACACATGGCTAACATTTATGGCACCAGTTATATTTGTACTGGATAGTGCTGGCATTCTGACCAAGATTGCCAGATATAAAAGTGGGACCCATACCCCAAATCTGATAAAATCCAGTTCCTTTTTAGAGACTTATGACACAATCATGCATATGCATACACCTCTCAAGGACAGGGATGATACTCTTTTCAAACCAATCAAAATTTTAACAAATAATTACTTACTTTCTCAGTGTGAGAAAGGAATTGGGCTAATAGGGGACAAAAGAAAGACACAGACCTTCCAGTCACAAAGTGTGTATTTTAGAGGAGGAGATGGAAAGTAAAGAACATTAGTTATAGAAATCAGCTGAGTTGGGTGCTAGGGAGAAGTGTGGTGTCCCTCTGGGTATAAGGGGGACCTAACCTAGTCAACATGTCTCTCCTGTTACCAGGTACACCACTCTGAACATAAAAGATGCTATTTTTTTAATGGAAATAAGCAAAGAGATTATTTTATTTTTAATATTATCAGAAAACTGTGTGTGTTTAGCCAGTGAGATACATTTTTAACTTAATATATCATATTCCAGGAATTTTAAAAGCATAAAGAATAAAAAACGTACTTTTAAAATACCATATCTCAAAGGCAACTGTAGATAGTTAAGGCTTGATAGAATCTGGTTTTGTCTATGAATAGTAACCATACAATCTAGAAAATAAATGATCTCATATTTCTTTATAAATTAGGTACTCTCATTATGCCTTTTAGAGGATGCTAAAGTTGAACTTCTTTTCAAGTAAAAATCAGAGACACTCTGTCTAGGGAAGTGTATCATGGATTCATTTGCTGAGATTGATAGAATTGCTGTGTTTTATACTACATTCATTTCAGTTTTGCAAAGCATATTGAAGTATGCATTGCTAATGAGGGACAACACATTGGAAAGATCATGTATTTTGATTTAATATCAATAAACCATGTACCATGTCTGTTAATGTGTCTTTTCAGATGTTGTCTATTGGCTTATGTTTCCAAATGTTATAACTCTCTTGCCTCTATCCAACTAATGTAGTCACTAGTCTTCAGAAACCCATAAGGCTTTTATCTGTATAGACTTTTTTTATAAGTGTGCTTTTACTGTGTATTATATTTGTATATTGGCTTACCCATTCATACTATAATATGCATGAACTGGCAGTTTATGAGCTTCATAATAAATCAGTATCTTAATATGTATCATTATAGTATAGAAACATGGTTTTCAGTACATGTTTATTGCATAAGTTATTGAAGATTCATTCATTTAAAAATGCTGAAAATTTACTTTTTAGCAGGTACTTTTATAGCCTGCTAGAAAGTAGTTCTAAAAGTAAAATAAAAGTAAAATAAACAAAAGTATAAATTTCAGTGATTTAAAAAGGTTTATGTAGTCAGTGTATATGAAAATATAAAATCTCAATGATGTAAAAAGTTTTATACAGTCATTGTATTTGAAAGAATTAATAAATATAGATATCATAGATATATTTAATACATAATATATATTTATATTAGAACTTCTAGGAAAACAAGGAGCTAAGTGTTCTCTTGTGTAATAGGCTGATTCTTTGTCTTCTGGAGAAGAGGAAGTATTTAATAACTTATTGACCTGGGTTATAGCAAATAACTTAAAACATACTGTTTCATAGCACAGTTATTAAAGGTGTGTGCATTAAATTAAATTTTTATTTGATTTGATTAAATTAAAACTATTTGATGTTGAAGTAATGCTATTCTGGGCATGTCTCTGAGTGTTTTTATAGAGCACAATAGAAATAATCCTTAAAAAGTCAGTGAATTAACCAAAATTTTATTGAAAGAATTTGCTGTTTATTATTGATTAATTGGGGTCTAGTTTTCAGAAAAATGAAATAAATCTCTCCATTTCTCTTAGAAGAGTAAGAGAACTCAGTAATTATTAGGAAATAACATGAATTGATAAGTTGCAGAAGTTTGGAGGGACTTATAACTCATAGTATTTTTGCTATATTTATTAATAGTAAGGAAAGCATGTGAAGAGATTGAGGGTGAAAGTTTAGAATTGGAAAGAGATAGAAGTCAAGAAGTGAAAATCAAGAAAGGTAAAAGTTTGCAAAAAAGTATTCTTTCTTAGTGGAAAGTTACCCTTCTTCCAGCTTTTATTTTCTTAATTTTTATTAAAGTATACTTTTCTAGTTTTATTTCTATTCTGCTCCAATACACTGATTTAGCAAATACATAATGAATAGCTAGTTCAGTAACTAACATGGGCACTTGAGATGTGTCAGACACAAGATAAAATATCATATCACTTAATAATCAAACATATGTTGTAAGTACAGATACCCCCCTTTTACATACTGGGATGCTGAACTCCAGAGAGATTGAATAACTTGCATGTGGTCACATGATAGTGGTAGAAATGAGACTGAAAAAATCATTTTATCCCAAAGCTCTCATTCTCAGATGTTACACAGAGATTAAAACTTTCAGGCATTGAACTGGAAGCTGGGTCTATAGTGTCTTTATCTGTGTGTTTATTTTTTGCCTCCCTTCACCCAGAGGTAAATTCTAGATTCCCAATGCTTAAAATAATGACTGGCCATGTGGAAAGTGTGAAATAGGTATTTGTTGAATTAAAGAAAAAAGGGGAGAAGGGAAGGAAAGAGGGAAGATAGGAGAGAAGGGACAGGAAGGAGGGAAGTGGGGAGGAAAGAAGGGAAAGAAGGAAGGAAAGATTCTGAATGAGATGCGTCTGCATGTTCCCCTCCTCTCTTACACTTGTTCTACTCCCTGTACCTCACTAAGTATCACAGGCCTGGCAAGGAACTATTCAATTATTTTATTTGTCTTACTTTGTTTTATACATCTGTGAGATGCACAACCTGAGCACTTTGAAATTTTTTTAAATTTTATTTTATTATGTTATGTTAGTCACTAGTCATCATTAGTTTTTGATGTAGTGTTCCATGATTCATTGTTTGCGTAGAGCACTTTGAAATTTTTTATCTGACCATTTCATTCTCACTTAAAAGTGGACTATCATTACTTAGAAGATACAATTCTAGCGTTAACAGTGACTTGTAGACAAGTCATTTAACAATTTGGTTCTATTGTCTCATTCCTCTCAACCCATATCAGCGGTTTCATGAAGTTGGAGATTCTGAACTCTCCTAGCTGACTATTACAAAATGATGATGTATGATATTTCTCTTCTTTGAATGTCATTTTCTGTCCTTTTTGCCTGAAAAGCTTCTGCTCACCGTTCACGACCCAGTTGGTTATCACCTTCCTTGGGAGTCTCATAGCACTCCGCTGCTCTGGAGACCTCTACAGAGCTGCAGTCCTTGTTTTCATCCTTTAACACATTGTATTGTCGTAACTGTTTACACGCACCAGACGAAAAGTCTAAAATATTGAGGATCATGTTTTCTTCATCTTTAAAAATGCCATAGCTGAGTGCTTGACACATGGTGTGGGTTCAGTATATTTTTGTCAATATGAATACATTGTCTACGGGATTTCAAAATGCGCATAATAGGATGAAATTAAAAGCCCTGCTAGGGTTATACTTAACAAATCATCATTCATCATGAAATCCAAATGACGGGAAAACGGGCCTATCTTTTTTTCAAAAGAGAAAAAACTTACTGTAATAAATATTAAATAAGACTATCAGTATTATTCAACAAAGCCCTATTACAATAAATTTTGTTTTCTAACACTGTCCAGAAGAATTTTTTATAGTTTCTTATATATACTTATATATGTAATTTATTTATTCATTCATGGGTTTATTAAACAATGTTATTGGGTCACAGTGTGTTCGGTGTGGAATATAAACTACGTCAGATATTAATCTGTGTGAGAAGGCCTTGAATCTGGTGTGAGTGGAGAAAAAAACTTGTTTGGCTGTAATGGGGTGAGCAAAGATGTGAATAAAAGGAGTGTGAAAATTGCTGAGAGTAGAATTTAAGCACTGTCAAACGACAACAAAAAAGGAGCTACTATGTGAGGTAATGGAAGTGCTTATTGTCTTGATCTTGGTATAACCATGCTACAGTGCATATGTATATCAAATCTTCAAGATGTACATTTTAAATATATGTAATTATGTATATCAATTATTCCTCAATAAAGTTTGGGAGAAAAAAGGATCTTCAGGAGAAAATCCTGAACACTGGTAATTAAACTATTAAGTAAAGCATAAAAAAAAAGTGCGGAGCTTTCTGTAGAAATAAACTACGGATGATTATTTTATGAGTTATGTAAATGATTCAGGTTTTTATCCCTAATAATAGCAAAATTATAAGATATTTGAAGCATATTAGTGGCAGTCCATTTTTTAAAATAGGCATTTGTTTGGATAATGAGTATGAATGAATGAACACTGCAACTTTGAGAACAGTTAGGTACTACAGTAATCTAGGCAAGCAATGATGATGGTTTTGACTAATGATATGGCAATGAAGAAGGAAAGAAGTAAGATTTAGGGGATAAAATTGTCAGAACGTACTGATAGATTGGATGCAAAGTATATAAGAGAAAGTCAGTGGTTTAAGAAGAATATTGTAATTAACGTGGAATTAAAGAGGAGAGGAGGGAGAGTATCAATTGCACTAAATTTTCAACTAAATTAACTTTATAATATGTATAAATCAATTAAATATTATAGCAGCGAGTAGAATTTCAAAACTGTTTTTTCCAAAGCATGTAGTAATAAGCATCAATTTAGTGATTATCACTTGATCAACTTTTGATAAATGACATCTATTATTATGTTCTTAAATTTTGCCAAGACCAGTTCTACCATAACCTAATTAGAGCTATCTACAGGTAATATATAAGTTTTCCTTGCCTTGGAATTCATCTTGGCTGGCTGTTTTTTTCCCCAACAATCAGTGGAGTTGGAAAAATATTCTTCTGCTACCTTAAGCTAGAAGGCTAAAATGCCTGGAGATTATGAGACCTCTTGATGTTTAACTGTCACTCTTCCATGGCATAACCTCAATATGTTGTGTTGGGAAAGTATCTCAGGTACAATCACTAAACTCTCTACTGCTTATGAACCTCAGCCATCCGACTAAGTTGTGCCGTATTCATGTAATAATGTGCAGTTTGTAAGGCTATACCAATACTTATGATTTCTCTTTTCTCAAGTTAAACCGCTGTACCCGGTCTGTAAGCAAGTCTGACTCTTATCTTCACCATATGCACCTTTCAACATTGCCACTGTGATGCCCCTACTTGATGTGTTTGGATTAGGCAACTCCCACAGTCCTCAGCTCTCACCAGCAGCCAGTCAGTTACTGAAATGTGGATGCGAGAAATCAGAGAAAAATTTAGCTTTCTCCATGGGCTCATTTATTTTATTTATTTTTATTTTTTATTTTTTTCCTATTTTTTCATTGTGGCAAAATACACATAGCATAACGTTGACCATCTTAACTATTTTTATGTGCATAGTTAAGGGGTACTAACACATTCATAATGTTGTGCAGCCATAACCACCATCATTCTCTGTAACTCATCTTGTAAAACTCTTGAAACTTGAAAGTTTCAACATCTTGAAACATCTTGAAACTCTATATCTATTAAACAGTACCTCCCTACCCCTCTCTCCCCCCAAGAAGAAACCACCATTCTGCTTCCTAGCCTCTATACTTTTGACTGTGCTAAGTAGCTCATATAAATGGAATCATACAGTATTTGTCTTTTTTTTTTGTTAGTGGCTTATTTCACTCACTGTAATTGGTTCACTTATTTTAGACTGCTGTATGATACAGAAGAAAAGGCTGCCACTACAGCACCTAATTGTCTCACTAAAATTCTGTCTGCCCCCTGTCCCTTCAATCATACCCTTCGAAGTAGCAGACCCTGCACTGTCTGCACTTTTCCCAGGAAGCTTAAATAAATGAAAATTCTCCTACTGCTCCAAGTTCTTCAGTTATATAGTATGCTTCTTTTCCAATATTCCTTTGGTGTTTTTGTGATTTCTCAGTGGCTAATTTTTTTATGTCAACAAGAGATTAGAATTATATAGCAGATTTGTCATGGTTACAGTATTCCACATAAAATTTTAGTATTTTGGTGCCTTTACACAAGTAATGTTTTTGCTTATTTTCTTTTTTTAAACATAATTTAGGATTGGTCAAGAAGCAACATTCTGGATTAAAACATTGTTTCAGAAAACAAAATTACATGGGCCTGATGATGTTGTAAATATTAATTCCAGTCTTACATAACATACCAAAACGTTTGATAGATTTTCAGCTTAACTTTATCTTGTTCTGCCTTGATGGTGGGAGTGTAGATGTCTGTAGTAAGGCATTTAAAGCTCAAGAGATCTGACTGTAGATCGAAAGGATTAACACCAAAGTAATGCTGCCATTACTGTTACCTGGCATTTTTAGTAAGATCATCATTTCAGATTCTGAAATATTTTGAACTCCCTGTAAGACTGATTGCATTTTAATATAGTGGCCCTGAAATTATTGTACAGTAATTAGAAACATGTTTGGTGGTTTAAATTGGCAAATCACTGTGTATTATTAACTGCTGCTCTGTTTGTTATGTAAATACTTCAGGTTGATGCCTTGTGCAATGCATGAATTGCTAAAGGGATAAATAATTTACTTTCAAGGCAGATGGCTGCCACTATCCAAGTTTACTCCATGTTCCATAAAATTATTGATATATCTTAACTGATTCTTTGAGTTCTTTGATCTTGTCAGCACTTTCTTAAGTAAGCATTTTGGTTAATTCTTATCTTAATCTGTGTCTACAAAAGTTCAGAAAATTATTCTCCCTGAACAAACAGAAGGTGTACATGAAATTGGGAGTCCAAGGGAGGAGATAAAAGGCTTGTTTCTCTGTCTTTTGTTTATATGTTATTTTCTTATATAGTCTTTTACTTGTATGTATTTTTTTTACTATGTGTAAATCTTTTACTTCCATTATGTTATTCATGAGCTGATTTGACTTATGGGGTCACATTAAGATTTGACATTATAAAGATACTTCCTCAACAGTTTGATTAATGTATAACTGTTCTGCCAAATTATTCTTCCTTCTGTTGAACTGATACTTGTTATGAGATAAAAATACTATAATAAAACTTCCTCAGGTTTTCTGTGAAGTAAATAAATGCCAGTGTTTCCATGAAGATTTATCTGTTTCTTCCTCAGAATGCTAGCGTATACTGGAAGAAAGGTATCCCAAACCAAAGGTTGCCCAGAGCTATCTGTCCTAAATGTGATGTGGGTTTTTTGGTATTGGTTAAAGCTGAAAATAATGCCCATCCTATGACATACCATTCCAGTTCTAGGAATATAGCTACAGGAATGTGTGCATATGTTCATCAAAAGATATACTCAGGTGTGATTATAGCAGCACTATTCAAATGGCTAAAAACTGGAAACAACCCAAATGTCCATCTACAGTAGAAATGTATACATGAATTATGGTAGAAATTGCACACTGGAATACTATATGGCAATGAAAGTGAACTAACTGCATCTACTGAGAGGATCGTATGGTTCTTATCCTTTCTTTTATTAATGTGGTGTATCCCTTTGATTTGTGATTAATGAACCAATATTGTAACCCAGGAGTAAATCCCACTTGATCGTGGTGAGTGGTTCTTTTAATGTACTGTTGGATTTGATTTGCTAGTATCTTCCTGAGAATTTTTGCATCCATGTTCATCAGGAATATTGGCCTGTAATGCACATTTTTAGTGGGGTCCTTGTCTGGTTGCGAATCAAGGTAATGTTGGCCTCATAGAATGAATTTGGAAGTTTCCCTTCCATTTCTATTTTTTGGAACAGTTTGAGAAGAAGAGGTATTAACTCCTCTTTAAATGTTTGGTAGATTTCCCCTGAGAAGCCATCTGGCCCTGGACTTCTGTTTGTTGGGAGATTTTTGATTACTGATTCAATTTCTCTGCTGGTTATGAGTCTGTTCAAGTTTTCTATTTCTTCCTATTTTACTTTTGGTAGTTTATATGTTTCTAGGAATGTATCCATTTCTTCCAGATTGCCCAATTTGTTGGCATGTAATTTTTCATAATATTCTCTTATAATTGTATGTACTTTCTGTGGTGTTGGTTGTGATCTCCCTCATTTGTGATTTTATTTGAGGTCTTTCTCTTCTTTTTGATAAGTCTGGCTAGGGGTTTATCAATTTTATTAATTCTTTCAAAGAACCAGCTCCTGGTTTCATTGATCTGTTCTACTGGGGTTTTTGTTTGTTTGTTTCTATATCATGTATTTCTTCTCTGAACTTTATTATTTCCCTTCTGTTGGCTTTAGGCTTTATTTGCTATTCCTTTTTTAGCTCTTTTAGTGTAAGGCTAGGTTGTGTATTTGAGATTTTTCTTGCTTCTTGAGGTAAGACTATATTGCCATATACTTCCCTCTTATGACAGCTTTTTCTACATCCCAAAGATTTTGGACTGTCATGTTTTCATTTTCATTAGCTTCTATGTATTGTTTAATTTCTTCTTTAATTTCCTGATGGACCCATTCATTCTTTGGTAGGGTGTTCTTTAAACTCCATGTATTTGTGATCTTCCCAAATTTTTTTGTGTGGTTGACTTCAAGTTTCATAGTGTATTAGATCTTCTTGTTGGATAGACTCCATATTATGATATAGTGCCCTTCTTTATCTCTTGTCATGGTCTTTGATTCAAAATCTAGTTTGTCTGATATAAGTATTGCTACTCCAGCTTTCTTTTGACATCAACTTGCATGATAAATATTTCTCCATCTCCTTCATCCCCCTTTTGATCTACAGGTGTCTTTTGGTCTAAAATGAATCGTAGGCAGCATTTAGATGGGTCTTGTTTTTTTTTTTTTTTATCCATTCTGATACCCTTTGTCTTTTGATTGGAGCATTTAATCCATTTACATTCAGAGTAATTATTGATAGATATGAACTTAGTGCAATTTTATTATTTGTTTTGTTGTTGTTTCTGTAGATTTTCTCTGTTCCTTTCTAATCTGTCACTTTTGGTCTTTCTTTCCTATTCAAAGAGTTCCCTTTAATATTTCTTGTAGGGCTGGCTTAGTGGTCATGAACTCCTTTAGTTTTTGTTTGTCTAGGAAATTCTTTTTCTCTCCTTCTATTCTGAATGACAGCTTTTCTAGGTAGAGTGTTCTTGGCTGCATATTTTTCCCATACAGCATGTTAAATATATCATGCCTCTTTCTTCTTGCCTGTCAAGTTTCTTTGGAGAGATCTGTTGCTAGCCTTATTTGTCTTCCCTTGTAAATTAGGGATTTCTTTTGTCTTGCTGCTTTTAGAATTCATTCCTTATCTGTGTTTTCTGTTGCTGCAATGTGTCTTGGTATTGACCTGCTTTTGTTGATTTTGGTGGGAGTTCTCTGTGCCTCCTGGATTTGGATGTCTGTTTCCTTCCTTCAGATCTCAGTTATTGCATTTTTCATTTTAACCTAACTAGTTTTTAGGTCTTTTATCTTTGCAGTAAGGGACTTCCTGGTATCTTCTATGCTTTTCTCAAGCCAGATAATATCCTTATGATCGTTGCTTTAAATTCTGACTCATGCATATCACTTATATCTATTTTCATTAGATGCCTGGCCATGACCCTTTCTTGTTGTTTCTTTTGGGATGGATTTCTCCGTCTTGGCATTTTATCTAGGTTTCTGTCTTCTTCTTTGTGTTGGGAAAGTCTGTTATGTTTCCTGCTTCTGAGAGTAATGTCTTTATTAAGAAAAGGTAGTATATTGTCCTGGACCTGGTGCTTCAGGAAGTGTATCTCATGTATGCTCTGTGCACTCTGTGCTGTATTTTGGCTGCTCTTTCCCTCAGGTCATTCCTCTGCAGAGTTTCTCCTTGCCTGCAGTGGGGAGTGTTTGGACCTTGGCCAGAGTGTGGCAGGTTTTAACTAGATGTGCTCTGGTCTGCTTGTTAAAAAAGACCTGAGGCTATTTCCAGTGGAGCTGAAGTTTTGCAGAACTCATGGTCAGTAGACATGGGGAGTGGGGGGTGACATACTGGTCAGTAGACATGCTGGTCTTCTGGGAAAGGGGGCCCCTGCTCTGGTTCTTGGGCACCCTTGCCCTAGAAAAGTAGCACCTGCAGAATGCAGAGGGGTGGGGCTTGGGGTAAGTGGTTTAGGCTGCCACTGCTGGCACTGTGCTGCTCACTGAAGTTAGTTTATTCTAATGGGTGGGGGAAGAAAATGGTGCCAGCTAGCTCCCTCATCCCTGGAGAGGGGAGTTCATACCTGCAGCTCTCCTGGAAGCCCTCAAAGAAGAGTGAACAATCTCCCTTCATGTGTCCCAGATATCCCTCAGCTCACTGCCTTCATCTTCTCTGTGTCTGGGATGTCTGCCTGCCTGGCAGCACAGTGCACCTTGGGCTCTATCCCAGGCAGGCTGGCTGAATTTTAAAACCCCAAACGTTAGGGACCTGGCATGGCAAGGACCCATGCTGGTCCTCTGGGGGAGGGTCTTGCCTCACTGGGACTGGTGTAGGTTTGTCCCAGGAGGGCAATTGCACCAAAGCACATGGATGTGGAGTTTGGAGTAAAGCCCAGCAAAGAGTCAGTGTCCAGGTTAGCCACCCTCAGCCAGTTTCTCTGCACCTGTGCTGGGGGATAGGGGAGAGAAATGGTACCCCTGGCTCTTTTGTTCCCAGTGAGGCAATGCCACCTCTCCCAGATGTGCTTCAAGTAGGGAGAACTGTCTCTCCCAGGTGCATCCCAGGGGATCCTCAGATAGCACTGTCTGCCTTCTGGGATGTCTGCCCTCCTTCTCCACAGGGACACTGCAGTGCCTGCTACAGACTTCCAAAGACAGTCTTTGAGCCCTGCTGTTCATAAAAATTCCCAAAAGTCAGCCCCTCTCTTTTTCCCAGTCAGTGGTTTTGGGGAAATGTTTTCTTTGTGCAATTCCTTGTGCATTCCTCTCTCTCATGTGCTCTTTCTCTCTCTCTCTATCTCACCTCTCTCCATGACCAGGGCTCCCTCCCCTCCCCAGCACCTGGGATACATTTCTCCCCGAAACCATGTTTCGACACCTCCTACCTTCCATGATGTCGCCTCTCCTCTCCCTCCAGTTGTGCAGTTTGTTCTGTCAGTCTTCCAATTGAAAAACCCTCAACAAAGTAGGTTTAGAGGGAACATACCTCAATATCATAAAGGCCATATACAAAAGACCCACAGCTAATACCATCCTCAGTGGGGAAATCGGCATCCAAATCAGCAAGGAAGTAGTCAAACTTTCACTGTTTGCAGACAACCCTATACTCTATATAGAAAACCTGAAAGACTCCACCAAAAGATTGCTAGAACTGATACACAAATTCAGTAAAGTTGCAGGATACAAAATCAGCGTACATAAATCTGTCTCATTTCTATACACCAATAATGAAGCAGCCGAAAGAGGAAGTCAAGGAATCGATCGCATTTACAATTTCACCAAAAGCCATAAGATACCTAAGAATAAACCTAATGAAAGAGGTAAAAGATCTGTACTCTGAAAAGTATAATACACTTACAAAAGAAATTGAGGTGACAACACAAAGAAATGGAAAAACATGCCATGCACGTGGATTGGAAAAACAAATATTGTTAAAATGTCTATACTACTGAAAACAATCTATCTACACATTCAATGCAATCCCTATCAAAATACCATCAGCATTTTTCACAGAGCTGGAACAAACAATCCTAAAGTTTGTATGGAACCACAAAGACCCCAAATAGCGAAAGCAATCTTGAAAAAGAAAAGCAAAGCTGGAGGCATCACAGTTCTGGACTTTAAGCTGTATTACAAAGCTGTAGTCATTAAGATGGTATGGTACTGGCACAGAAATAGACATATAGACCAATGGAACAGAATAGAAAACCCTGAAATGGACCCACAACTATACAGTCAGCTAGTATTCAACAAAGCAGGAAAGAATATCCAATGGAAAAAAAAAGACAGTCTCTTCAACAAACGGTAAGGGAAAACTGGACAGCAACATGCGAGAGAATGAAACTGGACCACATTCTTACCCCACACACAAACTTTAATTCAAAAGGATGAAAGACCTAAATGTGAGACAGGAAACCATCAAAATCCCAAAGGAGAACACAGGTAGCAACCTCTTTGACATTAGCAGCTTCTTACTAGATATGAATCCTGAGGTAAGAAACAAAAGCAAAAATGAACTATTGGGACTTCATCAAGATAAAAAGCTTCTGCACAGCAAAGTAAACAATCAACAAAACTAAAAGGCAACCTTCAGAATTGGAAAAGATATTTGCAAAAGACATGTCTGCTAAAGGGTTATTATCCAAAATCTATAAAGAACTTAATCAAACTTAATGCCTAAAAAAATCAAATGACCTAGTTAAAAAATTGGCCAGACATAAATAGACATTTTTCCAAAGAAAACATATAGATGGCTAACAGACACTGAAAAGATGCCCAACATCACTTGTCATCAGGGAATTACAAATCAAAACTACAATGAGATATCACCTCATACCTATCAGAATGGCTAAAATTAATAACACAGAAAACAACAGATGTTGGTGAGGATGCAGAGCAGGGGAACCCTCTTACACTGCTGGTGGAAATGCAAGCTCGTGCAACCACTCTGGAAAACAGTATGGAGGTTCCTTAAAAAGTTAAAAATAATACTACCCTGTGATCCAGCAATTGCACTACTAGGTATTTACCCAAAGGATACAAAAGTACTGATTTCAAGGGAAACATTAACCCCAATGTCTATAGCATCATTATCAACAATAGCCAAATAATGGAAAGAGCCCACAGGTCTATTCACTGATGAATGGATAAAGAGGTGGTATGTTTATACAATGGAATATTACTCAGCCATTAAAAAGAATGAAATCTTGCCATTTGCAATGATGTAGATGGAGCTAGAGACTATCATGCAAAGTGAAATAAGTCAGAGAAAGACAAATACCATATGATTTCACTCATATGTGGAATTTAAGAAACAAAACAAATGAACATAGGGAAAAAAAAAGAGGGACAAACCATAAGAGACTCTTAACTATAGAGAATAAACTGAGGGTAGCTGGAGGGGAGGAGGGTGGGGGATGGGTTAAATGGGTGATGGGTATTAAGGGGGGCACTTGTTGTGATGAGCACTAGGTGTTGTATGTAAGTGATGAATCACTAAGTTCTACTCCTGAAACTAATATTACACTGTATGTTAACTAACTAGAATTTAAATAAAAACTTGAAACTACAGAAAAAAAAAGTGAACAACTGCAACTACGTATAGCAAATTATATGAACTTCATACACATAGTGTTAAGCAAAAGAGGCCAGACACAGATCAGTATATACCTTATTTTATTTATAGAATGTTCAAAAACAGACAAAAACCCATCTTTGGTGACCAAAAGCAGATAGTGTGTACCTTGAAGAGGTAGGAGTTAAATGGTTTGAAATGAGTATGAGAAGAATTTTTTGTGTGCTAATAAATAATGCCATTTATTGATCAGAGTGCTCAGTACACAGATGTGTTCAGTTTAGGAAAATTCGTTGGGCTATATATGTATGATTTGATCTCATTTCATTTTTAGAGATTATGACTCAAAAGATTCCCTGAAAAAGAGGAAATTGACATATCAGAAAGTAACAATAGTCACTGTGGGAGGCTCTAACAAATCCAGCATCTCTTGAGATGACTTAGTAAGACAGAAATTTGTTAATATTATAAAAATGTGAAGAATAATTAACAATTTGATCTGATTTATCTATCTCTCTCCCTTTCTCCCTGTTTCTCTTGCTCTCTCTCTTTTTTCCTTCTAGTACATTATTTGGGTTTTCTAGAGAAACAAAACCAATAGGTTATATATGCATATACATATATGTATGTATATAGTACATATATACATGTATACATATGTACACACACATACACACATACACAAAGATATTTATTATAAGGAATTGGCTCATGCTGTTACGGAGTCTGAGAGATACCACAGTCTGCTCTTGGCAAGCTGGGGAACCAAGAAAGCCAGTAGTCTAAGTTCCATGCCAAGTCTGAAGTCTTGAGAACCAGGAGAACCAATGCTGTAAGACCCAGTCTGAGGACAGAAGAGAAATGAATGAGTCAGGCAGAGAGAACAGATTATTATATATAATATAATATAATATAATATAATATAATATATACTATATATATTTTTACTTTACTCAGTAATGACATGCTTTAATCCTGGCATTTTTTTGGAAACATCTTTTTGTTCAGTAATTCACTATTCAGCAATGTCAAATCTGTTACCTTTTCCCCCATATTGAGTTTCTAATTTTGGTTATTATATATTAAAATCTTAGATATTTTGTCAGCAAAAAAATCTTCTTGTTCAGTTTTTATAAATCATTACTTTTCATTATAATTTCAATACCTCCTTTATATAGTAAGAATATTGTAAAATAACTAATATTCTGTAACTAATAAGTATCATTACTGTTGTGTTTTAGAATTCTGGCTCATTAATGTGTTTAATGATTTTTTAAAATATTATGTCCTCATATCATTTAATTTTTAATTGGTAGGAGTTCCTGGAGGTTGTCATTTGAAGATCATTTTTTCAGTATATTTGTTTCTAGCAGGCACCTAGGAACCTACTAATTTGGGGCTACACTAAAATAAAATATTAACTAGTGTGCTTTGAACCACACAGGTAATATGAATTCATGGACCAGATTCAGGTTCATGATTAAGTAATCTTAAGGGATGTTTATTTTATTTTATCTGTTCTGCTGTAAGTAGAATTTGAGAAAGGCATATATTCTAACTCTGTTTAGGGTGACTTTTTCTGCAGTTTTGTGCTTCAGGGTTCTAAGTTTCATGAGGGGTAGAAGTGGAGTGTCTCTCTAATATGACCCTAAAGTATTGGCAATATTCAAGCTGTGTCTCTTGTACTCTAAGCCAGATACTTGTTAAAACCCCAGCTTTATCCTACCACATATCCCCAAGGAAAATGCCAGGGACAGAGCTCACCTCTCTTTTTGTAATAAAGCTTTCTTAACATTTGTGTAATTGATTTTCCTGCCATTTCAACCATGGAATAAAAGAATTGTAACATATTTTATGGAGAAATCATTCAGTCAGCATTTGCTACAAATTTAAGCAAGCAATCTTTCTAAATTTTTTAAAATGTGATTGTTTTACCTAGATAAATAAAATCCTTCAGTCGATCACTTTGATTTTAGGATAAATTATGAAGTACTAAACCTGGTGTCTAAATCCATTTCTCCTGCTTAATCTCATTACATCCCAACTCATGCTCATAGTATCAGCAAGTTTGACTTAGCACTTGCATTGCTCAAAGTATGCCCTGGTCTCTCAGTCCTCCATGATTATGCTTTGATAATACTGCATAATAAAAGACCCTAAAATATTGACTGGTAGCTTAAGAAAGTTCATATTTATTTTTTTATGCATGGATTTGCATATCAGCTTTGGTTTGGGCAGATTTTGATCCTGTGTTCAGAGAAACTTGGACTAAGTTCAGGCTTTAGATTTAGGCAGTACTCTATTTTCTTCATTCTGGGCCTTAGGCTAAAGGAGAAATGGCTCCTGGAACATGTCTTACACTTGCTTGTAGTCAAAGACTCAAGAGAACAGAGCAGGAACGCACAAAGCCTCTTAAGACCTTGGCTCAGAACTGGCATGCTATTATTTCTTTTCCTCTCTTCTCTTTTCTTTTCTTTCTTCTTCTTCTTCTTTTTTTTTTTTTTTCTCTTATTTCTGCCTACAAGCACAGACATGGTCAAGCATAACATCTGGGGTGGGGAACATCTGATCTTGATATATACTGTGTTATATTCCTTTTTAATTTTGGTTTATCCCAATAACTATATTTAATAAAACATGTTACCGGAAGGTAAAAAATAAGAAGATAAGCAATTAGGAGAAATTCCATGGTAGAATAATATTCAGGTGTAGAAAAACTGAAAATAAGAGATGAAAATTTTACAAACAGTATGGAATTGCAGAAAAAAATGATTTTGGAGCAAGGGTAATATGAAATAACATGTTGCTGATTATCATTGTGCTGTATATGACACATTTAGAGTGCAAACCTTGTACAAAAATCTAAGTAAATCAACTAATTTCCAAAACTTCAAAATATATTGTTATAAAGTATATAATAAAATCAATTAAGTTAAACACAACCACCTCTGTGGATAAGATAATGAGTAATATCATAAACATGTTTTACACAAAAACTTCCCCTTTTTGTTTTTATATATCTTTTAATGGATATTGGAAGGCTATAATGTCATTTTTTAGAGATTTGTTAGACTATCATTTTCTCACAATATGCCTCTCCCTCCCCATAATTCATAATTCACTGTAGGCTAAAATAAAATAATTCACTGTAGGCTAAATAAAATTCACTGTAATTCATAATAGGCTATAATTCACTGTAGGCTAAAATAAAATCTTTTTTTTTATTTTAAAGATTTTTATTTATTTATTTGACAGAGAGAGAGACACAGCAAGAGAGGGAACACAAGCAGAGGGAGTGGGAGAGGGAGAAGCAGGCTTCCCGCTGAGCGGGGAGCCCGACGCGGGGCTCGATCCCAGGACCCTGGGATCATGACATGAGCCGAAGGCAGACACTCAACGACTGAGCCACCCAGGCGCCCTATAAATAAAATCTTTAAAAAAAAAACAAACTACTGAATTATCATGTAAATAGTATGATGAAAAATGTGAGCTATAATCTACTAAAATATTTGGACTTTTTTTTCAACAAATCTCAGACTGTATTAAGCTCCAAAACAAAACAAAACACACCCTTGTTTAATAGATATTAATTGTGAAGGCAACTTCAATGACAGTAATATAATTTCTACATAATATAGGATCATTTTAGATTCAGAGTAGTATGAATATTGTGCCTGTAGCCTAGCAGCAGTTTTTTATGTCTTTGTTGTAGCATTGACTCTCCTCATTCACAGAATTGAAACTGATCTTATCCTAAAATCTCTCTTGTGTTCTTTAAATGTCGTTAAAGGGAAATATGAATAGATACTTCTGAGAAATTCTGAAAGGAAATAAAGAAAATCAGGACATTTTCCCCCATTTTTTTTCTTTACAAAGATACTAAGATGCATTACAAGAAACATGAAATTCTCATGTCCATTTACTGAAGTGATCAAAGATCTGTCAGGGTTTGATGGTCTGATCTCAACAGACTGTACCTCCTTAAGAACTATTAAGACAAATAATAATTACACAAGCTTTTACCATCTATCTAGAGTAATGGTCACACCCGGCATGCTATCTTCCAAATAAAGATCATTATAATGTTACCCCTGGTTTTAGCCCTGAGATCACTTAAAAAATATGTATATGTTTTTCATAAATGTCTGAATGATTATTTCCCAAACAGAAGATTTCCAAATAATCTAGTATCTAAGGAAATTTCCACAATAGTTATAAATTTTTCTCCTAAATTTATGAGTTGTAACTATCCTCAATTGCCTGTTGATTAAATACATACTAAATTTTAGCATTGCTGAAATGATAATTCTTAAGTAATAGTGATGTTCATAGTTATACAAAAGAATCTGTTAGCTGCCTGAATAGTTTCAAGTTTAAGTTGTAATGAGAAAACAAATTAAATATTAAGAATAAGGGATAATGGGGCACCTGGGTGGCTCAGTCGTTGGGTGTCTGCCTTCGGCTCAGGTCATGATCCCAGGGTCCTGGGATCGAGCCCCGCGTTGGGCTCCCTGCTCAAGAGGGAAGCCTGCTTCTCCCTCTCCCACTCCCCCTGCTTGTATTCCTTCTCTTGCTGTGTCTCTCTCTGTCAAATAAATAAATAAATAAATCTTTAAAAAAAAAAGATTAAGGGATAATGAAACATCAGGGTTTTAAAAAGTATCAAATTTTCTCTTCAAGTAATATCTTACTGAACATATCTCTTAAAAAGATTTTTAAAGTATGAATTTTCCTCAACATCTTGTGTATTTTTTTCAATATCTAGTTACAAAATATTTATTAGTCATGTAAGGAATACCAGTTACCATCTTTAAAGTCTTTTTAGAGTTGTGTTATTCCTTGTAATTAATTTGGTCCAAAGATAGTAAAAATATTTTGCTACTCTAAGCTACAGGACTTCATTTCATTTGTATTACCTTTATTATGCAATGCATATATGAGTAAACAAATTAAATTAAAAACAAATATCTTGCCCGAGGGCAAGATTATACATACAAATTTTGCTTGTGACTCTTCATCTAAAATCAGAGTACAAAGAAGAGCTGAAATAAACCCTCTAAAAGGCTTTTAGGCTAAGGGTCGAGTGGAACTGAGGGAATTCTTCTCCCAGGTAATCTGTACTTTCTCCTAAGGAAGACAGGGGAAGAGCCATGATCCGAAAACTTGAAACAGGGAAGTAAGGCTAAACAGTGTCTGGAGGCCCAGAAATCAGGGAGTGATATAAAGAGCAAAGAAGACTCTACAACCATCACAGATACTTGTAGCAAGGCTAGAAATCAAGGAGTGATATCCCACTCGTAAAAGCTTTACAGCTCAACTTGGAAGGCATAAGCAGATCTTCAGAATTTCACCAGAGCTTAGATCCCAGACTCTGCTAAAGAAAAAGTTATGAGCTCATCTTCAAAATATTTAAAGCCATTGTGAACTGATTCTAGCTAAAGGTTAAGTAAACCCAGGATTAAGTAAACTGCCAATAAATTCTATATAAGAAAGAACATGACCGTTTATTGGAGTAAATATTTATTTATTTACTTGTAATGCAATAAAACAGCATGTAATAAAAAATTATAATGAACATACAAAAAATCAGGAAAATATGGACCATGGTTGAGAGCAGCAATGATCATTATAAACAGATGCTAAGATGCCCTAGATGCTGGGATTATCACACCAAATTTAAAATGACTGTAATAAAAATGAAAAAGAATTTTGTGGGAAAGGTAGGAAGAATAAAGATATGGAACTTTTAGTAGAGATATGGGAACTACATAAAGAACAAAATAGAAATGCTTTAATTACACACACACACACACACACACACACACACACACACACACACACACCACACATCAGAAATAAAGAATTCATTGAATGAATTTAACCTAAGACTTGATACAAAAAGGAAAGGATCATTGAAGAGACAATATACAAACAGAAATAAAAATATGAAAGTGGAAGAAGAAATAGAGAAATATCAAGGATATGAGAAAATATCAAGCGGTCCACTATGTATGTACTTGGGAGTCTCAAAAGGACAAAAGTAAGACAATGGGAAAGAAGAAATATTTAGAGATAGTGACCAAAAGAAACTTTGCAAAACTGATTTAAAAAGTCAACTCAGAGCTCAAAGAAGTTCAGTGAATGCCCTGAGGAGTATAAACAGATAAATACAAAATATATAGGCTCACTCATACATGCAAACACAGACACACACACACACACACACATTACAGCTAAACTATTATAAATTAAAGATAAAATCATATTCTTTAAAGGAGAAATCGGAGGAAAAAACCTTCTTATATATAAGAGAAAAATAACGCTAATAAAGATTGACTTCACACCAGAAATAATAAATAATATTTGAATGTTTTAAATACTAAAAGAGAAAACATAACTCTCAAAGTAGAATTCTAACTCTAGTTAACCTTCACAAAATCATCCTCAGACAAAAGCTGGGTGATTTGTCCTTAATAGATCTTTACTATAAGAAATGTGGAAAGAAGAACTTCTTGCTGAAGTAAAATTATGAAATTCTAGATATGTAAGAATGATTGAAGAGCACAGGAAATGGGAAATAACTGGTATTCTGCAAACATAGTTGTTTTTCTTAGTTTCTTTCAAAGATTAGTAAGTGATTAAAGCAATCACATTAACATAATGTAGCATATATGGCATACATAAAAAACAAAATAATATGAACATAAAAACTTGAAGTTTTTTTTTTTTTTACACTGTGGATGAAGTAGCATATTGTTTGAAGGTACAGTGTTACAAAAAAAAAGCACATACTAACAGGGGGTTGGTATCCAAAATATATAAAGAGCTTATGCAACACAACACACACAAAAAAAGCCAAATAATCCAAAAAATCGGCAGAAGTTACGAACAGAAATCTCCAAAGAAGACATACAGATGGCCCACAGACACATGAAAAGATGATCAGCATCACCACTAATCATCATTGAAATGCAAATTGAAACCACGATGAGATAGTACCTCACACCTGTCAAAATGGCTAAAATCAAAAACATAAGAAATAGCAAGTATAGGTGAGCATATGGAGAAAAAGGAACCCTCTTGCACTGTTGATAGGAATGCAAACTGGTGCAGCCACTTTGGAAGACAGTATGGAGTTCCCTTAAACAGTTAAAATAGAATACCCTATGATCCAGTAATGGTACTACTGGGTATTTAAGCAAAGAATACAGAAACACTAATTGGAAGGGATATATGCACCCCTATACTTATTGCAGCATTTTGTACAATAGCCAAATTATGGAAGCAACTCAAGTGTTCACTGATAGATGAATGGATAGAGAAGAAGTGGTTTATGTATGGTGTGTGTGTGTGTGTGTGTGTGTGTGTGTGTGTGTGTGTATGCAATGGTATATTATTTAGCCATAAGAAGAATGGAATCTAGCCATTTCCAGTGACATTGATGGAGCTAGAGAGTATAACGGTAAGTGAAATAAGTCAGAGAGAGAAAAACACCATATTTCACTCATATGTGGAATTTAAGGAACAAATGAGCAAAGAAAAAAAAAAGTAAAACCAAGAAACAGAGTCTTAAGTATAGAGAACAAAGTGACATTTACCAGAGGGGAGGTAGGGGAAGGGATGGGTTAAACAGGTGATAGGAATTAAAGAGTACACTTATCTGGGGCACCTGGGTGGCTCAGTTGGTTAAGCGACTGCCTTTGGTTCAGGTCATGATCCCGGAGTCCCGGGACGGAGTCCTGCATCAGGCTTCCTGCTCAACGAAGAGCCTGCTTCTCCCTCTGACCCTCCCCACTCTCATGTACTCTCTGTCTCTCTCTCTCATTCTCGCTCTCTCAAATAAATAAATCTAAAAAAAAAGTACACTTATCATGATGAGCACTGAGGATTGTATAGACTTGATGAGTCACTATGTTATATACCTAAAACTAATATAACGCTGTTATGTTAATTATACTGGAATTAAGTTTTTTAAAAAATGCAAATGGCAATATCTATGGAAATCGCTAAAAACAGCAAAAAGAGACATAGCTGAGATATTAATATAGGAGATAAAATCAAATACTTTAATCTTTACAATTCACTCACCAGGTGGTAGAAAAGTAAGAACAAAGAACAAATTGCTAAATATCAAACAAATGTAAAAATGGGAAAGTCATTTTATGAGGCTATTTGTGTTCCCACAAAATTCATATGTTAAAATCCTAAACCCCAGGGAATAATATTAGGAGGTGGGGCCTTTGGAAGGTACTTGGGTCATGAGGGTGGAGCCCTCACAAATGGAATTAGTGCTCTTAGAAAAGAGTCCCCACAGAGCTCCCTAGTCCCTTTAACCATGTGAGGACACAATGAGAGTTCACACTGTGGCAGCCTGTAAAAGTGCCCTCATTTGACCATGTTGTCATCTGATCTTGGATTTATAACCTCCAGAATTGTGAGAAATACATTTTTGTTGCTTATAAGCAATCTAGTCTGTGGTGTTTTGTTATAGGAGCCTGAACAGACTAAGATAGGCCAGCATAATTCATATATCAAAACATGAAAAGTAATACAAGGCAAAAGTTAGAAAACACTATCCCTCTTGAATATACATACAAAATGTCTTAAAATATTAGCAAATCAAAATCAACAATAATGAAAAAATAAGCTGTGTTATCCCAGAAATTTAAGTTTGGTTTGGTTATAGAAAATTAATAAATGTAATAAATCAAATTAGCAGAATAATTGACAAATTATGTAATTATCTCAATAACTGTCCCAAAAAAACTTGAAAAATTCACACCTGTTATGGACTGTTATGTAAAAAATAATACAATAACAAAACTGTCAGCAAGCCTGGAATACAAGAGAACTCCCTCAGTCTCATAATGAGTATTTATAAAAAACCTACAGTTAACACCAATAAAGTTGGAACATTAAACACTTTCCTCCTTAGTTCAGGGAAATGGCAAGGATATCTGCTCATGCCACTTCTATTTTAACATTTCCTACAGATTTTAACCCATACAATAAGGCAAGATAAACAAAACTGTAAATATTAGAAAACAAGAGGCAATTCTTTTCATTCACAGAAGATACTATTGTCAATGTTTAAAATAAAAATCTTGTTTACACAAACTACTAAAATGTATAGGGGAGTTTAATAAGGTCACAAGACAGTATAGAGCAATCTATTTTTTTTCTATATAATTGTAATGAAATTTTTTAAATGTAAAATATGGTAGCATAAAAATTAAGTGTCTAGGAATAAAATTTTTAAATGTGAAATGACTTTAATTTGGAAGCTACAAATCATTACTGAGAGAAATTAATAAAGATCTAAATTAATGGGGAGAAGTATATCAAGTTTAGGAATTGGAAGAACTGATATTGTTAAGGTGACTTTTTCCCCAAAATTGGTATGTATATTCTGGTCACTTGTTTTGAAGAAACAGACATAATTCTATAACTTACATGGAAGTAATGAGTATATAGAATAGCTAATTCAGCTTTTCTTTAAACTGCTCAGCTTTCTTTAAATTAAAAAAAAAGTTTAAGGACTTAATTACTTAATTTCAAGAATTACTATGAAACTATAAAAATAAGAGAGTGTTATATTGGTATATAGAATTAATATGTAATTAAGTAGAATGTCCAAAAACATCCTCTCAAATATTCAATAAAATGATTTTGACAAAGATGCTAAATCCAATAGGGAAAGAAAAATCTTTTTAAAAATGTTGAACTATTGGATATCCATATTAGAAATAAATGAAACTCTTCTATAACCCTCAAAACATCAAAATATCTAATATCATAAAGCTTTTAGAGGAGAATATAACAGTATATTTTATTGGACAGCAAACAAAAAAACAGACTATAAAACAAAGTGAAATAAAAAAATTAGTCAACAACAAAAATTAAATTTAAAATATCTATTCAGCCAAAGAAACCATTAATAAAATGAATACAAAAACCAGAATACTGGTAGATATTATATCACAACATGTATTTCATACATATATGTGATACATAAATGTATCACAACATGTATAAAGACTAAAAGTCTTTATCCAACATATGTATCATATACAAATGAATAATAAAATGATTAATAACAATATAAAATGGATAAAAGGTATGAATACACACCTCACAGGTTAATAGATGCAAATGACTTAAAAGCACATGAAAAGATGCTCAAGGTAGTCAATATGCACATCTAAATTGAATTCACAATGAAATACCACTCCAATGCACCAGAATGTATTGGACCAAAAATTTTTGACAAACAAAATTTTGATAAGGATCCTTTCATCTCTTCATTGCTGTTTGGAGTATAAAATGTTTAAGTTTCTTATAAATTGAATGCATACCTATTATTTAATAAAGTAACTTAATTCCTAGGTAAAGAAAAGAAATAAGAATATATGCTCAAATAGACTTATACAAGAACGATATGCCTTCTTTATAATGTGCAAACAGAAACAATCAAAATGCCCAAAATGAGAAAAAACAAATCATGTTATGTATTTATCTAATAAAATACTGTTAAGCAAACTCAAACAAACAGTAGGAGTAAATGCATATAAGCTCACATATACAGATACATGAAATGTCATAAATGATTCTCGATCAACTGACACATCATAGATTAATCTCAAAAATTTTATGATAAGAGAAAAAGCCATTAAAAAATAAGTACATACTGCATGGATCCAAAGTCCAAATTAATCCATGGTGATTGAAATCAAATAATGTCATGGGGAGGAAAGAAGCACAGGGAATCTTTTTGTGGGAAAATAATGGAAATATACTACACCTTGTTTTGGGTGATAGCTTCATAGATCTTTTAAAACTAATCCAAAGGACTATTTAAAATCCATGCATTTCTTTTAGCAGTAATTAAGAAGCAAATCTTGAATTTCTGAACTCGTAAAAGGGGAAACAATATAAAGACATATACAGGCCACAGCAAAGTTTCATACTGCTTGGTCGCTGCTGATTTGTCAGACAGAATGTCAACAAAAATAATGAAACATCTGCTTTGAAGGATTAGTTTTCCTATCTGATACTACAAAAATACCACAGGATACTGAAATGATATTTTGTATAAAAACAATGATAAAGACTAAGTGTCCACCGACTTGCCTCTGAAACAGATGCATGTAAAAATATTTTTCAACATATTTATCTGTTTTTTAGATAAAACCTATTTAAAAAGTAAATGTATTTTTTATATTATTACATTAATTAGTTAACCTAAGTCAATAGAGGTTTTTTTCAACTGATAATTTAAGAGGGTGTGGAAAATGAAACTCCTCTGGTTATTAATTGCACTGCAATGTGGTTTTCCCAACAGGGTGTCTCTTCTAAGTAGCATTCTACCATCTGCAACCCCTAGGCAATAAATTCTGAAGATGGATGTAATAGCAGCTTGCAAACAGGACTTTTCAAACTGAGAGATGCTATTATTCTTTCCAGTATTCTGCTATTTGTGTGGTTAGGCTATCTATCATGCCTTAATTCCTAGGTAATTATACCTTAGACCTGATGCTTGAAATCATAATGAACCAAAAACCAGAATTCCTGATAAAATTGGAGACCAGACTATTGTGCTAACAAGTAGCACAGTGGTTTTAAACTATGGCTGCCTATTACAATCAGCAGAGGTTTAAAAATAAGTAAATAAAGAGCCTGAGTTCCATCCTAGAGGAATTTGTGATCTAGGAAGTCATGCTAAGGCATCAGTAATTTTTAAAACCAGTTCATTTTCTTATGCTACAAGGGTGTCGATTTGCTGATAGCAAATACTAAATGTTGATGCCTGAACATATCAGAGGATACAAGTGGGGAGCAGACAGGTGGACATAAAAGCCCAGTTATTACTAAACCCAGCAAAACTGGGAGCAATAGTCAGCTGACAGCCATGATTGGCAGCCTAGAAAAAAAAGTATGGATTACCTTGAGCTACTGAGGGCTGAAAACTGAAGAAAGTTATAGTGGCCTGTAGTTTTATGTACTGAACATTTTTATTAATGATTTTGCTCTTCTGCACAAAGTGAGATTTCGAGCATGAGGAATGCTGCAAGTAGTGGTTCTCATGTGCATAAAAATCACCTCTTATATAAATTGTAAATGAGGTCTTACTCTAGAAGTTCTTTCAAGTTGTTCTTAGTAGGACTCCTGAATCTGCTTTTTAAATCCTATTTATTCTGATGCAGTTGGTCCACAGTTTGCATTTAGATAAATAGTGGTGTAAAGGATGAAGATGTCCTAGACAGAATAAATTGTGTAGCCTAAAAAGGAAATGAAAGCAGTATCAAGGAAAAGAAAATGTGACATAAAGAAGAAAGGAAATAAGAAACTCTATCATTTGATCATGTCAAGTCTTTTCATGGGAAAAAAAAACAGAATTCTCTTTATTACAGAAAAATAAGGAGGACTCACAGACAATGTCAGCTATAATCAGTAAGAAAATAAACAAGATTACATCTAACATCAGCTATAACATTAACATTCTGTGATTCAGTTATCTTTAGGTGATATGTAGGGTTAGCCATATTTTTGGAAAAGCGTTTCCTGTTTGTTTATATATGAGGACCAATTGATTGATTCTGACTCCATGTGATTTAATTCTTGATTCAAGTATTTGTTTTGTCTAGTTTCTATGTTAACTGTGATCAAATGTGATTGCAGTTGGAATCATTTGGGGGATCTTTCTGAAACACTCATATTTGGACCTCATGTCTAGGGATACACCAGGGCAGAGCTTGGGCATTGAAAAGTTTTTCAAGTTTTTCAGATGATTGTTAACATGCAGCAGATTTTGAAAATAACTGCCTTAGGTTAAAACTGGCTTAATAGCATTATCACTGAACTAATTGAGAATTATGTGCTTAGAATTGTTTTAAAAGACCTGAACTACCAAGTGAGTCTCGACTTTATATAATATTGTCAATTCACTGTATTACGGATAAACTGAATCTTTCTTAGAGAAAGAAAAAACAGAGAAATTGAAACCAGTACAGAATTATAGTTGGAATTTTGCACAATTTACCCCGCATCCCTATTTTTTCTCTGGCCCATCAAATGAGTCTCCCTGAAGCCAATACCAGAGCATAATGTTTGTTTCATTTTTCAACAGAAATATTTATACTGACCCATCTAGCACTTCTTTATAAGAAGTTTATAATAAAATATTTCAAAGGCATTCACAGATCTAAAGTTATGTGTCATTGATAAATAATGATTACCCTTTCTGTTTGACTCCCTACTCATTGATCGTACTGCAGGTCTATTAGAATCTTTTGACTCCAGAGCCTATTCACTTGCCAAATATTTTAATAAAAGGTATTTCTAAGGAAGCATAACTGCATGCAATCATGCTATTTCATTTTATGGCTGTGGTCATAAAAAATATTTTGTTCCTGCAAAATGACAGAAATAATAGTATGATAATCCAAATAGGTAATATATAATATATATATTTTAAATATATATATATTTAAAAATAAAAACTAGCATTTATTTCTTTTAAATTTAGTCACTTTATAAAGATTTTTGGTGTGACTCCATGCTCTACCTTTGATATGAGATGGATGCTCTATATAGGTTGAGGTTATAAACTATTTTCCTACATTTTGAAGATTGGTATTATATTATTTTTTAAAATAATGCTATGAGTTATTATAGACATCAAAAAAATCAAAGTAAAATGCAAGTAAAATCCCAATAAAAACTCCAAACTTCCTATCCATTAATAAATTTATCTATTAGTAATAAAAGCTCAAGATAGGCAAAATTCTAAATATAAGACTATGGAGTAATTGGCAATTTTTAGTAATTAAAAGTGTAGGTTTTACATTTATATCTCTTCTCAACTAAAATATTTTAAATGATTCGCAACATCATGTAAGACAATATAGTAAACTACATTATAAACTTGTAATAGCCAGAAACGTGTTATTTTACATGTAGGCCATAAAAAATAAGGTTGGTTATGTATCGATATATACTATAAACCACCTCAGGTAACATAATAGCAACACTCCTGTCTATTCACTGAAAAAAAAATGTGTTAACACTGTCAGAAAAAGTCTTTTAAAATACATAGTTTAATAAGATAAATTCGGTGAAGGATGATAGTGTTGAGAACCAAGGAAATCACAAATTTAAAAGTCATGTTTTTTCCCCAAAATTTTTCTAGAAAAATTTTCAAAATTTGTTTAGAGCAGACACTACTCACAAACAGCACATATTTACTTCACGTACTTACTTTGTCCCTAATAAACATCTTTGATAAATATCCAGGTATCCTAAACCATCCAGGTAAAACATAGTTGAGATAAACTAGATATAATAATGGTATTATTTTGAAGAAGAACTTAAGTTTTTGAGTGTCCAAATAAGCAAAATAAAAAAAAAGTTCACAGTATAAACTATAATTAAAATAAATATGCATGTAACAGGAAATAAAGAAGTAATACATTGAGCCAAAGCTCCTTAATAGTGTGTCATACGTATTTAAGAAATACCATTTAAGGAACTAGTTTAATTCAAGTATAAGAAAGGAGTGAAATTATCTACTACATTAAAATATTCACTTCTAATGCCATTCCTTTAAGTAAAAACATCATTTTAATAATTTGTGAAATGTTGCAAATATTATGCCCCTATTTTTATGAAGCCATGAAAATAAGTACAATTTTTGGATTACATACAATTTATGCTTTTTCTCTCTTTTTGATTCCAGACCTGTTCACTATAACACCAAGTTTTGGTTTTTGGTATAGTCTCTGCAATGAAATCAAAAGCTTCAAAAGTAATGTATAGTGTTGAGGCAATGAGAGCAAGAGACTGGGAAAGAGAAAGAAGAGCAGTTTCAATTTCAGATACTTCAGTGGCAAATTCTAGGAACGGTTTGCCTCTTTTTAAATGAATTTCTAGCTGCCTCGCACCTTGCTGGCACAGACACATCCCCACTTACTTGTCCTTTATCAGCTGTGAAAATTACTAAACTAAAAAAAAAAAAGTTCTCCAAGAGGCAGTTGTGGTGTCTATTTCAAAGTGGACCACCCCAGCCCACTGGCCTTGGCAGTGCTCACAGGAGGGTCATTAGGGCAGTCCAGCTGGCTAGTTGATCATGGTGTTTCTAGAAGTGAAGTAGATAGCCCAATAAATTCTTACTTAATCTGTATAGCAGAGAAGTTTTAGGTCTGGGCCAAATGAACAGAAGTCTGACTTGAATCATAAAAACGGAAAGAGTCACTCAGTTACCAGATTTGAGTCGATATACAGACCCAGAAGCTCTTGCATGAAGGGGAGGCCAGGTCTCCTTGAGAAAGGACACCAGTACATTACAAATAATTTATATTGTTAATCATTCTCTTAACTTTCCCCAAAGGGGCCTATGACCTTTTGCTGGGGTAACAGTACACAGGGAAAGAAAATAATCAGGCCTTTCTGTGACTACTGGATGCTGGCTCTGAACTGACACTAATTCTAGGAGACCCAAAACATCACTGTGATCTGCCAGTTAAAGTAGGCGCTATGGGACGTCAGGTGATCAATGTAGTTAGCTCAGGTCTATTTCACAGTGGGCCCAGTGGTTCCACAATCCTGTTTGTGGTTATTTATATAGTTTCAGAATGCTAATTTTAGAATAGATGTACTCAGCAGCTGGCCGACTTCCCACATTGGTTCCCTGACTTGTGCAGTTAGGACTATTATGGTGGAAACGGCTAAATGAAAGTCCCTAGAACAGTCTTTACCTAGGAAAATGGCAAATGAAAGTAATACCATTTTCCTAGAGGGATTGCAGAGATTAGTGACACCAGAAAGGACTTTGAAGTTTGCAGGGGTGGTGATTTCTACCACATCCCCATTCAACTTGCCTCTTTGGTCTGTACAGAAGACAGATGGATCTTGGAGAGTTACAGTGGATTATCATAGACTGAACCAGGTGGTGACTCCAATGGCAGCAGCTATGACAGACGTGGTTTAATTGTTTGAGCAAATTAACGCACCCCCTGATTACCTAGTATGTAGCTATTGAGCTGGCAAATGCCTTTTTCTCCATCCCTGTCAATAAGGTCCACCAGAAGCAGTTTGTTTTCAGGTGGCAAAGCCAACAAAACACCTTTCCTGTCCTATCTCAGGGATACAACAACTCTCCTGCCGTACGTCATAATTTAGTTTGCACGGATCTTTATCACTTTTCCTTCACATAAGATATCACACATGGGTCCATTTCATTGATGATATTATACTGAGTGGACCTAGTGAACAAGTAGTAACTACTTTAAACTTATTGGAAAGACATTTGAAAGCTGGACGGTAGGAAATAAATATAAGAAAAATTAAGGGGACTTCTACCCCAGTGAAATTTCTGGGGGTCCAGTGGTATAGGGCATGCTGAAATATCCCTTCTAAGGTAAAGGGTAAGTTGTTGTATCTGCCCCTCCTACACCTAAAAAAAGAGGTGCAAAGCCTCATGGACATCTGGATTTTGTATAAAACATATTCTTCATTTGGATGTGTTACTCCAGCCCATTTACTGAATGACTCAAAAAGCTGCTAGTTTTGATTAGAGTCCAGAATAGGACAAGGCTCTGAAACAAGCCCAGGCTTCTGGACAAATTGCTCTGCCAGTTGTGCCATATGATCTAGCAGAGCCAGTGGTGCTTAATGTGTCAGTGGCAGATAAGAATACTATTTGGAGCCTTTGGTAGGTCCCTTTAAGTGAATCACGGCAGTATAGATCCACAGGACTTGGGATCAAAGCTCTGAAATCACCCTCTGATAACTAGTCTCCTTTTGAGAAGCAGCTTTAGGCTGCTACTGGGCCTTAGTTGAGAAGAGACATTTAACCATTGACCACTAAGTTATTATGTAACCTGAGTTGTCCATTATGAACTAGTGTTACTTGACCCACTAAGCTATAGTTGGTTATGCACAGCCAAACTCCATCATAAATTGAAGTGGAATGCAAGTGATTGGACCCAAACACACCCTCAGGGCATAAAAGGGATGACATGAAGAAGTGGCTCAAATGCCCATTTTCCCACTCCTGCTACACTGCCTTCTCTCTCCTAGGCTGCATCTGTGTCTTCATGGGGAGTTCCTAGTGAGGAAGGCTAGACCCAGGACTGTTTTACCGATGATTCTGTACAGTATGCAGGCACCAATCAAAAGTGGACAGCTGCAGCACTGCCCAGCTCTTTTCTGGAATATCCCTGGAGAACAAATGATGAAAGTAAATCCTCCCAATAGGCAGAACTTCAAGCAGTGCACCTGGTTTTTCACTTTGCTTGGAAAGAGAAATAGCCATACATGTGATTATATACCAATTTATGGACTCTGGCTAATGGTTTGGCTGGATGGTCAGGGACTTGGAAGGAACATGATTGGGATATTGGTTACAAGGAAACTTGGGAAAGAAGTATGTGGATATACCTCTATGAAAGGACAAAAAAAATGAAGAATTTGTTTTATATGTGAATGCTTACCCAGGTGTGACCTCAGCAGAGGAAGAATTGTAGTTAAGTGGATGGGATGACATATTCTGTGGATACTAGTCAGCTCATGCATAAAGTCATGGTAGCAGGGGTGGAGGTTATACATGGGCTTAGCAATATGGACTTCCACTCACCAACACCAACATGGCTATGACCCCTGCTGAATGCCCAGTCTGCCATCAGCAAGGACCAACACTTGAGTCCTCCAATAAGGCACCATTTCCTAGGGTGATTAGCCAGCTACCTTATGGCAAGTCCTATTGTCATGATCACTTCTACTGTGGAAGTGGCAGGGTTTTTTCTTACCGAAATAGAGACTTACTATGGATATGGACTTGCATTCCTTGAATGCAGTGTTTCTGGCAAAACTGACATCCATGGACTTAAAGAATACATTATCCATTGTCATGGTATTCCACACATATTGCTCCTACACAGGAAAAGAGGTGTGGCAGTTGTCTTTTCTCTTGGAATTCACTGGTCTTACCATGTTCCTCACCATCCTGCTGCAGCTGGCTTGATAGAACAATGGAAAAGTCTTTTGAAGACTTATTATAACACCAGGTAGATGGCAATACTTTGCAAGGCTGGGGCAGTGTTCTCCAGAAGGGTATGTGTACTCTGAATTAGCAACCAGTATATGGTGAACTGTTTCTTGCATAGCCAGGAATCACAGGTTCACTAGCAAAATTTTTGCTTTCTATTCCTGTGACCATATGCTTTCCTGCCCTAAAGATTCCAAAGGGAGGAGTACTTCTACCAGGAGACAAAACAATGACTCCACTGAACTAGAAGAAAGGACTGCTGCCCAGCCACTTTGGACTCCTCATCTTCTGAATCAACAGGCAAAGAAGAGAGTTGCTGTGCTGATGGGGTGATTCATCCTGACTGCCAAGGGGAAATTGGACTTCTACTCCACAATAGATGTAAGGAATAGTATGCTGGAGTACCGGAGATCCCTTAGGCTGTCTCAGTATTACCATGCCCCGTGAACAAGGTCAGTGGAAACTACAACAACCCAGTGCAGGTGGGACTACAAATGACCCAGGCTTGTCAAGCATGAAGGTTTGGGTCACCTCACCAAGAAAAAAACATGAACAGTTGAGGTGCTTTCTGAAGGCAAAAGGGTATGGAATGGGTACTGGAAGGATGTTGTTACAAATACTAGCTACAACCACATGACCAGTTATAGAAATGAGGCTGTAGTTATCGTATTTCTCCTTATTTTGTTCTGAACATATTTGAATAGATAGATATAAAATACCTTTTTTCTTGCTCTTACCCCTTATCATATAACATAAGATGTATTGAATTTTATATCATAGTATTTAAGTATTATTAATACTGCATCATAGTATTTAAGTTATGGGTTATCAAGAAGAATAAACAGCACTCGCACTCAGACTTTTCCTTCTCTTCTAAGGAAGGTTTAGTGCATTTCAGTTGTATGCAGAACAGTTGTATTATGTTAGGTGGAACTATGACCTTATTATTGCCATTATTTAGAGATTAAGTATAGTTTAAGGAGATGTGATGTATTGACAAGGTGTAGACTTGTGATGGTTTTATATGTCAACTTGAGGGAGCCACAGGATGCCCCGGTATCTGGCTAAACATTATGTCTGAGTGTGTTTGTGAAGATATTTCCTGAAGAGATTAGAATTTCAATTGACAGACTGAGTAAAGTGGATTTCCCTCCCCAGTGTAGCTTGACCTCCCCATTCCAATTCATAGAGGGCCTGAATAGAGAAAAATGGTGGGGGAAAGAGAATTTGCTCTCTCTCTGTCTCCCTCCCACTCCACCTCCCTCCGTCCCCCCTTTCTCTGTGTCTCTCTCTTTCTCTCTGACTGTATGATCTGGAAGAGCAGTCTTATCCAGCCCTCTCTGCTCCTGCTCCTCAGGCCTTCAGACTGAGACAGAATTTTTATCATTGGCTCCTGGTTCTCACATTTTTGAACTGTACCACCAGCTTTCCTGAGTCTCCAGATTGTAGAAGGCAAGATTGTGGGACTTTGCAGCCTCCATAGTCATATGTGCCAGTTCCTTATAATCTCATTTTAGATATATATCCTATTGGTCTTTTTTTCTGGAGAAATCTAATACAAGTGTGTAACCATTCTTAACTCTTTGATCCTTTGAGTTATTTTTCTTATTAAACAGAACAATCGGGATGCCTGGATGGCTCAGTCAGTTAAGCGTCTGCCTTTGGCTCAGGTCATGATCTCCAGGTCCTGGGATGGAGCCCTACATTGATTGGGCTTCCTGCTCAGCAAGGGGTCTGCTTCTCTCTCTCTCTCTCTCGGTCTCTCTCTCTCCCTCTGCCCCTTCCCACTGCTTGTTCTCTCTCTCTCAAATAAATAAATAAAATCTTTAAATAGAACAATCCTAGCATCCTCTTCCCACTAGCTCTTGTCTTGAAGGAACCCCTGCACCATGCTACTGTAATCACGTTCTGGCCTTAGAGCTGAGAGTGCTCTGACTCCCACTGAGAGATGGGTGAAAGAGATATGCTTTCCTTTTGCATTTTCTCCTAATGCATTGTCTCCTACTGCAGCGTCAAAGTAGTTATCTAATACTCCCTATTTTTTTTTAATTTTTGTTTGATTTTTTTATAAACAAACTTGCAATTTTCTGGATATTTTCTTTATAGTAGGTTTTCATGAACAGAGCATTCTGAACATTCTAATTATTTTTTAAAACATTCTGCTTTAACATTTATATACATTTTGCTTATGAAAATATCATAATTTTCTAAGGAAATAAAATATTCAAAAATGGAATAAATTAAATAAATAAATAAATCTCATTTTAGAGAGTTTGCTGCTATGCTGCAACTTAAAGCTGATGTCCCTTACAGTGCTGGGAGGCAGACTCAAAGAACCATTATAAATGATGTAACTATTTCAAATAGTCTTTAAACACAAGTGTTGTTAGGAAATTAGAGAAGAAGCCAGGGAAAATTTTAAATGTGTCAGAGCACAGAAGACAGAAAAGTGTCAGTCACGAATGCCATCAAGAGTTATCTTTTAACCAGGAGACTGATGTCATTTATTTTCTCATTTGTGTTTCAGTCTTCTACTGAACCAAGGAGATTTTATGACCTTCTCAAAACTAGTTTCTTTCATAAATCCAAATCTTATTTCAAAGTTTCACTTTATTACTTCATTTCCTTTCCTTTTTCTGGCAAGTGAACCAGATCCACAGAACTGCTAATGGAACTTTCTGAGGTCTTATGTGAAGTGTGATGAATTTAGTTCAACTCTGGTAACAAAGAAAGAAAAATCTAAAAACAAAATGTAGTTTATTGATAAAATAAAATCTCGCCTTCCCAAAAATATAGTGTTGATACAAAAATAATTTAAGAATCAAAGTAATTCTCCTATCTTGGCAATGTTGTGTAGGTAACATTTCACCAAATTCCTGTATCTGGATGGTGAAGGCAGGAGTTTAGGAAATAATATACCAATTATTTAAAATATATAATCAACCTCAGTAAAGCATTGGGGTGTAAATGGATTTTACTGAAAATAATTAAAGTGGTTTATAGACTGATAGATGTGTTTTCTCAATCTCTCTCTCTCTCTCTTTTATGGAGTTAGCATACAAGTAACTCTGCCAATAGGATGCATGTTTTGGGCTTTATTCAAGAAGTCAAGAAGATTTCCCTTGATTAAGGAATGGAAGGAGAAGAAAGAGGAAGAGTCAGGGACATTGTTCATTTTTCAAACCAAAATCTATACACTACATCATTATCACCTGGAGGTCTTGTTAGACCATACATTGTTGGGTCCCCACAAAAGTTTCTGATTTACTAGGTCTTGATGAGGCCAGATACTCTGAATAGCAAACAAGTTTTCAGGTAATGCTGATATGCTATTCTGGAGATCACATTTTGAGAACCACTGCAAAAGAATATCATAGAAGATAAGTGGAAATTTTCGAGAAGATGAAATGGTCCAAATGTCAAATATAATTGAGTATTTAGAAATAATAAGTACTGAGAACTGACAACTTGGTTTTCTGTTCTAGCACATTTGATTTCTTTAATTATCCTACAAATGAGTTAAAATTTCGTAAGTTCAATTAATAACATTAATAGAATTTTAAAAGTTGCAAGTATATGTGTATGGCTAGGAAATTAATGCAGTAAATATAAATTGATTAAAGGGTTGATGGCAAAGAAAGCTTTGAAAGGGTAGTTAAGGGTTTTTAGGGTCTTTTATTCTGCGTCTCCCAAGATAATAAACAAAATGATCATTTTTTTCCCATGCTACAATGATAATATAGAGAAAATGTTATCTTCCTAGTACTGGTGGGAATTCCATTGTAAAGAGAGATGAGCTTTATAGGACTTGCCAAAAGCTGCAAGTTAGCGCCCACACTTTATGCAGAGGAACTTACTGTAATAAAGGAGCAAGAAGGAGGGGAAAAAAAATAAAGAACTTGTAAAACTCAACACCCAAAAAGCAAATAATTTAGCTAAAATATGGGCAGAAGAAATGAACAGACATTTTTCCAAAGAAGACCTACAGATGGCTAATAGACACATGAAAAGATGCTCAACATCATTCATCATCAAGGAAATATAAATCAAAACTACAATGAGATATCACCTCACACCTATCAGAATGGCTAAAATTAACAACACAGGAAACAACAGATGGCAGGGATGCAGAGAAAGGGAAATCCTCTTACTCTATTGGTGGGAATGCGAGCTGGTGCAGCCACTCTAGAGAATATTATGGAGATTCCTCAAAAAGTTAAAAATAGAATTAACCTATAATCCAGCAATTGCACTACTAGGTATTTACTCAAAGGATATGAAAATACAGATTCAAAGGGATACACACACACTTATATTTATAGCAGCATTATCAAATTATGAAAAAAGCCCAAATGTCCATCAACTGATGAATGGAGAAAGAAGTTATATATATATATAGTAGATGGAGATATATATATATATGATGGAATATTGCTCAGCCATCAAAAAGAATGAAGTCTTGCCATTTGCAATGATGTGGGTAGAGCCAGAGAGTATTATGCTAAATGAAATAATTCAGTCAGAGAAAGACAAATACCATATGATTTCACTCATATGTGGAATTTAAGAAACAAAACAGATGGACATTGGGGAAAAAAAAGAGGCAAACCAGAAAACAGACTCTTAACTAAATAGAATAACCTGAAGGTTGCAGGAGGGGAGGTGAGTGAGGGATAGGCTAAATGGGTGATGAGTATTAAGAAGGGCACACTTGTGATGAGCACTAAATTCAAGCCTGAAACTAATAATTACACTGTATGTTAACTAACTGGAATTTAAATAAAAACTTGAAGAAAAAGAGGCTGACGAGGATTGTGAAGAGTGATCCAAAGACCTGGGCCAGGAAAAGAATCACATCTACTAGAGAGCTTCCAGTGAAATTCTATGGAGATGTAATTGTACCTCTCTCTAACTCTTCATTATAGAACAGGTATAACTGATCTTTTTATGGAAGCCAATGAAAAAGCTAACCTGTGCATGTAGATTTTAGCAGGTCCAAGAGCACTTACAACTGATTTACATTGATGTACTAATTCAGTAAATTAGCACATAAAATAACCTCTTTGTTACCCTGATTTACATGTGATAATTTAAACATAAGACTGAAAACTTCTTCACAGTGATCAAAAAGTTTAATCACCAGTATTTTAGCATTTTACATAAAAAATAAAATTTCCGGTATCTCCAGAAAAATCAGGATATTTTCACTGAAGGGAACCTCATGGAAAACTCTAATACATAAAAAAAGATTTCTTTATGTTGTATCCAAATCTGTCTCTTCCTAACTTCAAACCACTGGCTTTGATCTGTCAGTTCTTGTTAGCATACATATAATGCAAATCTCTCTAATGTTCTTACAGATATTTTAGATATTTTGTTTGTGGTTCTGTTTTAATTTCATCTACTCTTTTAGCACATAGCGTTTATTCATTCTTCGTGAGGGTTGCCTTCCATTTCATGTAATAAAGGTACTCATCTAGGCTCACTGAAGTTTGTCACTATTCCTCTTCTCATACTGTGGTGTTGAGAATCAGATGTGTTTCAGATAGTGCTAGGTTGTAATCAACACTTTGGGGTTTTTTTCCCCCCTTACCATTACCTAATCCCTCTTTCTAGTAACAGAATTTTCTTGGGGGCATCCCCTTGCCCCCAGTACATTTATATATGGTTTAGGGGCACTTGGAAACAACTCTGATCACACAGGAGCTTAACCTGATCCTGTCATAACCATATAGAGCATAAGATCATCTGGTAATAGTGACTGATCCAGGATATGCAGTTGATCCAGGCTGATCAAATGCAACTTAATCCTGGGGCTCTTTGGAAATACTGAGAGGAGAGAGTCTCTTTCCATGAACTTGGAGCTGTGTTGATTTAAGTCTGAGTTGCTGGGGGGAACCACGTGGAGAAAGTCTGCTTGAAAATAAAACCCACACAAAGGAAAGCAGAATCAAAAGAGACTAGTTGACGATGACAGCCTTTGAGTCTTTGGAGCTCAAGAGAGCAAGAAAGCAGCTCAGCTACAGGAAATTATATATTCTCTGTTTCTACTAAAGCCAATTTTGGTTGAATTTTTTTTAATCCTAATTTAAACAAGAGTTAGTAGAATCAGCATAGGGAGGAATGCTGGAGGCATAAAGTTTGGAGTCCTGCTTCTATACTAAAAGTTTCAGATGGTAAACTTTCAGTGGAGTTTGTTAATAATTGCATTCCATCTGCTTAAAGACTGCTTGTTCCTCAGAGTCTGGACAGTGGAATAGTAGCACCAGCCTCCTTACCTTGGAGCTTAGTAGAAATGCAGAAGCTCAGCCTGCCCTCTCCCTGTACCTACTGAATCAGAATCTACATTTTAAAATCAGAATCCCACAAATTTGTATGCTATTACCATTATTTGGGAGTCACTGCTATTGTTCTCTTAGATCTTGCCTGGCATGCTTCTGTTTTGGGGCTTTCACACTGGCTATTGCTTCTGCCAAGAATAATTTTCCCATAGGTTCTTGCATCTCTAAGCCTCTTACAAGTTTTTCTCAAATTTCCAATGAAAGCTATTTTTTCCCTGCCTCCCTCCTTGAGACTGAATTCCTTGAAGCAAAAAGCTTTTGGCTGCTCTCTTTTGTGATATTCCCCCAAACATCTAATGCAGATGCTGGTACATAGTGCTTAATAAATATTTGTTGGATCAAATTCTGATATCTATCGGAGCCACATGATTGGCATCTACTTACCTCTCCGACATCACCTTATATTACTCCCCCCCTTTTTTGTGCTGGTTTAGATATACTGCTTTCTTTTTTCTTCTTTAAATATGCCAAGCTAGTCCTTTTCGGGCCTTTCCACTTGCTTTTTCTTTCGCCTGCACATTCTTTTTTTTCTACTCCTGCATATTCTTTACCCAGATCTTCACATGTTTTTCTGCTGTTCATCATTTAGGTTGCCGATAAGTTTCATCTTCCCAGAAATGCCTTCTCTGACAGACTTCAAAGTTACCATCTCTCCACGAAACCATCCCTCTATATAATAGCCCTATCCAACAAAGAGTCACTGTTCTCTCTATTTAAACGTTTCATTTTACTAACAGCTTTATTGAGATATACTTCAAATACCATAAAATTCATCCTTTTTAATAAAGTGTGATAGTCAGTGTGGTCTTCAGTATAATCACAGAAGTGTATAATGATCACTATCAATTTTAGAACATTTTCATTACTCCTAAAAAACACCTGTACCCATTAGCAGTGCCTCCCTAATTTCCCCTTTCCACAGCCCCTGGCAAACTATCTATTTTCTATTTTGATTTGCCTTTTGTGAACATTTTATTTAAATGGAACCATACAATATGTGGCTTTTTGTGACTGGCTTCTTTTATTTTACATAACATTTTTAAGGTTCATCCGTGTTGTTGCATAGATCAGTACTTCATATTTTTGTGGCTAAATAATATTCCATTGTGTGGATAGTCCACATTTTGTTTATCCATTCATCAGTTGAGGGAAATATGGGCTGTTTTTCCTTTTTCAATATTAAGACTAATACTACTTCGAACATTCTTTCACAAGTTTTTGTGTGAACATAGGTTTTCAGTTCTTGGGGGGTATATACCTAGGAGTAGAATTGCTGAGTCATGTGGTAACTGTATGTTTAACAATTTGAGGCTCTATCAGACTGTTTTCCAAATTCTTCAAGCAATGTATGAGAGTTCCAATTATTACTATTCTTTGTCTTTTTAATTTTAGCCTCCCTAGTATATGTGAGATGGTTTCTCATTGTAGTTTTCCTTTATATTTCCCTGATGACTAGTGATGTTCAACATTGTCTCATGTGGTTATTGGCCATTCATGTATCTTTCTTGGAGAAGTGTCTATTTAAAAATTTGATAATTTTTCAATTGGGTTATTTGTATTGAGTTTAAGAGTTCTTTATATATTCTTATCAGATACAGGACTTGAAAATATTTTTTGTCATTATGTACATTGTCTTTAACATCCTTGATGGTGTCCTTTGAAACACAAAAGTTTTTACTTTTGATGAAATCCAATTTATTTATTTTTGTGCCTTTTGCACTTTTAGTATTATACATTAAAAAATCATTGTTTATTCCAAGGTCATGAAGATCTACCCCTTTGTTTTCTTTTAATAATTTTATAGTTTTAGTTCTAACATTTAAGTCTATGATTAAGTTAATATTTCTATATTGTATAAATTAGGGATCCTACTTCATTTTTTTGTGCCCAAGAAGTGTAAGTGGTGCTGTATTTGCTGTTTGTTAGTTATATTCAAAGTCTGTTGAACACAGGTGGGAGAAATCACGGGGTTTTCTTAAATTTTCAGTGGCCTTTCATAGTAATGATCTCATTTTATCTTCATAGCAGCTTTGATACTGGTTGTATTATCCATATTTTTACATGTGGACACTGACAGAGAGGTTAATTAGCTAGCCCATGAACACTGAACTACAAATGGGGGAGTTGTTTTGTAGCATGTGTTGGCTAGCTTCCAGCCTTTTAAATACAAATGACAGCACACTGTATAATTTGCTATATGCATATCAGGATAATATGTCACAAAAATACCCACCATTTTTAATAACAATTTGTATCAGTTTATTTTTTTTTAACTTTTTTTCTTAAGATTTTATTTATTTATTTGACAGAGAGAGACACAGCGAGAGAGGGAACACAAGCAGGGGGAGTGGGAGAGGGAGAAGCAGGCTCCCCGCAGAGCAGGGAGCCTGATGCAGGGCTCAATTCCAGGACCCTGGGACCATGACCTGAGCTGAAGGCAGACGTTTAACCGACTGAACCACCCAGGCACCCCTGAAAACTTATAATTCTTATTCATATTACTTGTAAAATGCATCCAGATTTCAGAAACAAAAAGAATATGAAAATATAAAGTGCCAGCAATTTTCAAAGTCAAAGAAGATAATAGATGCCTTTTTTCTGATTGTGATCAAAATTGTATATTCATGTTTTGCCAGTTGAATTCTCTGGGAAGTAGACAGGAACACTTTTTAGGAGTTCAAACTTTTATTGGATAGTAACACCTATGAAATAAAACAGGAGGAAGCACAATTGGTCAGGAAGAGTCATCATGCCATTACACAGACATGATAAACTCTCTGTCAGCTCATTGAGGAGCTAAAGCAAAAAAAAAAAAAAAAAAAAATGCCTATTAGGGAAGTCTTGCTTTGGGTAGAAATGACTAGGCCTTTGTAGCACCACCTTGCTTAATCATTAGCTGGGGACCATCCTTGGAAAAGTGTAACCTTAGCTAAAAAATGAGGCCAAGTATAAAATAACTAACAGCTAGAGACTTCATGGTACCCGCATTCCTGGAAACTGGACAGTAAAGGAGAATCTTGAAGGACAATCTGAGTGATATATGTTCATGTCTGCCACACACAGTCTATCACAAAATCAATATTTCTAAGCATACATAGATCATTACACTGTGGAATGTATGTTGTATATAGTCACAAATATGTAAGCAGTTCACCACAACATATACTATGATTACAGATAACAAAAATGATCATTTTCTGGCAGGGGTTTTCTGCAAACTCAAAATTAAATAGATAGGTATTGAGACTACTGGGAAGATGGTGGAGTAGGTCATCCCTGGGCTCACCTCTTGCCGCATGGCTGCCTAGAGAGCACCCACATCGGCATAAGTAGCCCAGAAAGCAGCCTGAAAACTGGCAGAAGAGACTCTCCACAGCCCGGCATAAACAAGAGGCCACAGCGAAGCAGATCCACCCCCTCCAATCACTCTTGGCAAGATCCTGTCAAAGCGGTGGCACAAGCTTGGCAGTGTGCATGTGGCCCAGACAAGGGTCAGCACCACTCCAAAGTGAGTCCTGCCCCAGGGAGAGGGGAAGATAACCACACACCTGTCTGACTGTGACCCCAGGAGTGGGCTAGGGGCAGGCAGTGGGTCTGACTGCAGGCCCCACCCACCAACAGAAGCTTCTTCGGGGACGACACGGGGACAATGCCCGCAGTTTGGTGCTACTGTATCTCTGGCAAATGACTGGTCTGACTCAACTCAAGCCCAAGGCAGCCCCGGAACAGCCCACTAACACCACAGGCACCAGACTTTCCCACAACAGGCAGAGAGCCATCACAGACAACAGGACTGAAGGCAAACACATCCTAGCCACAACGGTAGGACACCCCTGGAGCAACACACATAGGAGACACCCCCTGAAGCACCAGGTTCTGGGGAACAGACATTGCACTGCAGGACCTCTTCATAAAGCCACTACTTTCAAGTGCAGGAGACGTAGCTGACTTTCTTAACACAGAAAAACAGACAACGCAAGAGACAGAATGAGGAGACAGAGGAATATGTTCCAAATCAAAGAACAGGACAAAATCAGAGCAGGAGACCTAAGCGAAACGGAGGTAAGTAATATGTCTGATAGCGAACTTAAAGTAATGCTCATAAAGATACTCGCTAGAATTGAGGAAGGACTGCAGGACCTCCATGAGACCCTCCACCAAGAGATAGAAGACATAAAAAAGAACCAAGTAGAGCTCTTGGACTCACTAAATTGAAATAAAAATAGGCCATCTGGAATAAATAGCAAGCAAGAGGAAGTAGAAGAAGTAGAAGAAAGGATCAGCCACCTGGAGGACAGAGTCATGGAAAGCAATCAAGCTGAGCAGATGAAAGGGGGAAAAAATACGCAAAATGAAAATAGACCCAGGGAACTCAGCAACACTGTCAGGCATAACAGTCACATGATAGGAATCCCAGAAGGAGAAGAAGAAGAAAAGGGGGCAGAAGATTTGTCTGAAGAAAAAATAGCTGAAAACTTTCTGAATCTGGGGAAAGAAAGAGAAATCCAGATCCAGGAGGCACAGAGAGCCCCCAAAACGACCAACCCAAAGAGGTCTGCACCAAGACACAAAGTAAATAAGATGGTCAAAAGTAGTGATAAAGAGAGAATTTTAAAAGCAGCAAGAGAAAGGAAAGCAGGTACATACAAGGGAAACCCCATACAGCTATCAGTGGGTTTTTCAGCAGAAACTCTGCAGGCCAGAAGAAAGTGGCATGATAAATTCCAACTGCTAAAAGGAAAAAATCTTCAGCCAAGAATACTCTATCCAGCAAGGCTTTCATTTAGAGTAGAGGGAGAGATCAAATTTCCCAGAAAAACAAAAATTAAAAGCAAAACCAGCCACGTCCCTGTCACACACAATGCCATTGGCCTGTGGGTCCCAAATTCACAGTCCAGCCACCCTCCTGCCTGAGTCAGCATGCATGACCTGCCACCTGCTAAATGCCAAATCAACATGCCTTCACCTCAGATTGCCAAGGGCTCAAATTGACACTCTTCCCCTCAAATTCCAGCCCCTGTGCTCAAGTTTGTGCACAAAAGTGGGAATAATTATGACAGAATGAAGCAACCCAGACATCTAAATATTTCTGTGGAATATAGAATGGATAAAAGGAGTGTGCTAGGCTGAGAACATCTCCAACAAGCACATCAAAGAACAATACATACAGCATGATTCTGGTTAGTAAAAAAATAAAAATAAAAAAAATAAACCTGGGAAGAATAAAACAAGATGAAGCCAGAGAGAGAGATAAACCATAAGAGACTTCTTAAGCATAGGAAACAAACTGGGGCTTGCTGGAGGGGAGGTGGGTGGGGGGATGGGGTAACTGGGTTGTGGGCATGAAGGAGGGCACGTGATGGAATGCGCACTGGGTGTTGTATGCAACTGATGAATCACTGAACTCTACCTCTGAAACTAATAATACGCTATATTGTTAACTAATTGAACTTAAAATTAAAAAAAAGGAAACCCCCCCAAAAAATAGATATGTATTTATGCATTTAGAATCTAATGTTAATTACCTAAATGTTTGGATCTTCCCAACTTTGGTCACAGAACTTAATTTATATTCAGTAGGCCATATTCCCTAATAAAAATTGGAGACAAAGTAGCAAAAATTAACATATTTCAGTGAATCTAAGCCATTCCTATTTGTAGATGCAGCACTATGTGCTACTAAGGAAATGACCAAATAAGCAATGATACAATTGTATCTTATGACATTTATTGTAAGATGTAATGAGATTTCAGAACTATCAACATGAGAAAAAAATACATATTTTGCAGAATCATAGAAATGTGATTTTTTTGTTGTTATATTCCCATTGGTGGCTTTGCCTCAGAAAGAACGAATAATCATTCATTCCTCTGCCTGGAAGAAAGTCAGTGATGTACTGGAGATTCTGGCTTATGTACAATTCAAAACTGTACACTCTTACTTCCTTTTCCCCCTACTACACTTGCCCTGACCCTTCTCTTATTTTCTTGCTTCCCATTATGTAAAGTCTTGGCCACTAAATATTCCTGTTCTGTTATTAGTCAGCATAAGCTAACATTTCATAGCTTTATAAATAAAGATTTATTTTTTACTCATGGTAAACATCTATGGCATGAGTGGGGCTGTGTTCAACATGTCATTTGGGGACCCAGGCTGATAGAACTCTACCATCTTGTGATGGAGATACCTGAACATGTAACTTCCAGAGAAAGATGAGGTTCCTCTTCTTGTTAACAAAATGGTAGGTTCTTTTCCTACTCAGTACCATTCGCCAAAAAGCCAAATAACAGAACAGTATTTGATGGCAAGCAGGTAATTCAGTGGCCAGAGAATGGAGAAGGGGAGCTCATGCTCTGAAGGTACCTTCTCCTGGATTAGATCTCATGGTCAGGGTTTTATGGGGTTAAGGTAATTAAGGGGCTGGTAAGTAAGCTGACATCAGAGTTTTTTGGGAAGGGGGAGGAGGCTTCTCAGAATCAGAGTCCCACTTCTTTCCTTCCCTTAAATGGGCACAGTTATGGAACTGGTAGGTGTGTTTTCTATTGTTACAATTAGATAATAGTGATCTCAAGATCATCTAGAGGTTTAGCAGGGTGTCTGAACTGGATCGAACCGGTCAAAAACTGGTTCTTGGGGGCTTGTTTGGAGCTAGGGACTTCTGGCATCAGGCCTTAGTTTTTGGTGGCAAGCAGCACCTGCAAGCAGGATAGAAAATTGGGTTATTGTGGCTTGTTAGCAAGGTCCCGCTGACATTTTGTTTCAGCCAAGAAGACAAACATTACTTCAGCTTCCATTTGGTTCTCAAAACTAGTCAAATGGCTTCACCTGAATGCAAAGGGCCTGAGAGTTATACTTTTTGCATGTCAAATAAGGGAAGAATTGTGTGTCAAATAATTGGAAGAATATACCTGCCTCTCTACCACAACTTGTAACATTATTATAACTCATTTACATCTCATTATAATTATTGAATAGTGTCTTCCAGAGACTTCATGCCTTGGGATATAGGGATGACATTGATTCCACACAGCTGGTCTCCTCCTGAAACAATAGCTAATTCACCAATTTGAAACTCATCACTGAAATCTACTCTTACATTGCTATTTTGTTTATCAGTACTTTCTGCTCTTGGTACATTTCCTATCCTTTCAGAACTATCTCACTTAATAATTTCCTCAACCCAGAAAAGATAAAAACATATTTATAATTTCTAAATAAAATGTTTGTTAATAGATGTCCAGAATCCCCAGTTATTTGAAGTAAGTTAAGAAAGTTAAAAAATAGGGCGCCTGGGTGGCTCAGATGGTTAAGCGTCTGCCTTCAGCTCAGGTCATGATCCCAGGGTCCTGGGATCGAGTCCCACATCGGGCTCCCTGCTCCTTGGGAGCCTGCTTCTCCCTCTGCCTCTCTCTCTCTCTCTCTCTCTCTCTCTCTCTCATGAATAAATAAATAAAATCTTTAAAAAAAAAAAAAGAAAGTTAAAAAATAGTTTCCCATCTTTTCACAAAAGTTGAAATACTATCTTTTTACATTTTTCTTTTATCCTGTTTTTATGCATTTTCTTGTGTTTTACCATACTTGTAATTGATAATACTATAACTACTGGTATTGCTCCTACATCTAATTTAACATTTAGTAATAGTCTCCTTGATACTGGACCTAGTATACAGTCAGGTTTTTATTTCAAAAACACTTAAATTAAGCTCTTTTAGGTCTCTGTCATTTCCCTACTGCTAACTGAGATGATTACATTTGATGTTGACCAAATTTTCAGTGTAATACTTAAATAATTCAAGTGGTTCAATACAAAATATACCACTTTGATTATACTGTGATATATAACAGGACACTTCCTCTGTTGTATTCATTTACAAGTAATTAAAAATTGGTTTTAACGCAGTGGCAATAATGGATTTACCACCCTCATCACTAATTCTGTAACCTATAAATTATAATTGTGGTGAACAGAAATATTTTCTACTGTTATTACCAGTGTTTTTTATTGTAACTGTTAAGTTCTAAAATGTAATTTTGCATCTTTAAGTCTTAATGGATAAATGAGCAGGAAAACTGGCAATATGTTAATGGGGACTTTCTGCCATACTTATTGCCCTAAACAATGGGCTGGATTCTACCCTACTGCATTATGTTTTGTAACCTGGTTGACTGCCTTTGAAAAAATGTTGACAATAAATTAAAGGTAAATCTCTCTGAACTGGTAGCAAAAGTCTTACAATTCCTTCAGCAAAAATACATTCAACTTTTTATTAAATTGTGGCAAGCAAATCATTTTAATTTGAAAATGAAGTAGAAATTGTATTTACCTCTTTTTTTTGTATTATGTAAGTTTCAGATGTACATTATAATCGACATCTGTATACACTACAAAGTGATCACCCCAAAAGCTTACTCTGAACCTGTAAGCACCAGTGACCGAAACTCCATCCACTAAAGAAAATAGATACAAAACAATAATTAGAAATACTAAATCTTTATTCATTTACTCTGACAGTCTGAATACGAAAGCTCTTGGAAGCAAGGGACGTTTTATTTGAATACTTCAGGCAAACAGAAGGAAAAATTCCATTTGTTTCCACCCTGAGTCGTCTTCCCCCTTTAAAAACAGCCCGCACCCACTACCTCAGGGCAAACAGCCACTCCTCAGCCGTCCTGCCCACTGCTCCCAGCTAGTGCGTTCAGTAAACTCTCTCCTTTGTTCTGCCTCCTGGGAATCCTTTCACCTCCGGCACCACTGGCCTCCACCCAGTCATCGCCCCACATTTGGGGGCCCCCATCTGATTGAGGGACACCCCATTTAGACGCCACACTTTGTTCACATGTTGGTGAATTGAAACATAATGAATTATAAAGCCAGGCATATCTATTTTCAAATTTCAGATCCCCAAATTGTGTAATTTAGATTACTTGATTTATTTTTTTCTCCGAGTTTTCATACCTTTTAATGTGTAGTGGGAATAAGATCTAATTGTAAAGACTTTCTATGAAGATTAATTTGGACATTTTTTAAAAAGACACAGTGACACAGAATGAGTTTTGGATAAACTTCCCTTGCTTGCCCTTGCATTCTATATTGGGATTTGGAATTTATACCTAACTTCATAATTCTGTAGCACTTATATCTGTAGAGCACTATAGAGAAAGAAAAGACATGGGTGGGTCTTTGGACATGTAATAAATGTAAACAAAAGTTGGCAAGGTTGTCTAACCCAAGGAGGAATCATGTAGAAAAAGAAGCCTTCCGAATTCAGCACCCGTGAAATGAACCAGATGTTGAAGTATCATTATTATTGAGCTTTCCTAATTATTACTCAGATTTATTAGTGTTTACTAGAAAGGCTGCTATATACAAGTGTAATTATAAACTTGTAAAACTAAAATGTTATCTAAATACACAAGCTTGTATCTAAATACACAAGCCTTTTAATTTCTTATGTAGAAATATCCATTCATGTAATTCACAATTCTACAAATATTGGAGCACTTTTGTCCCAGGTAAACAAACACAACATTATGATTAGGTGTTAGAAGATTGAGTGATACTGTTTCAAAACTATCAGCCTCAGACAATGTTTTATGGGGACTCCAAAAAACCACTTATCCTTTAGATTCATTTTATCTAAAGTAGTGTTACTATATCATAACCATATACTTATATTCTACACACCCATTTTACGAGCAATAGGCAAATGGCAAGGGTTTTTGTTCCTGTAGTTAATGTGAACATTTATAAAGTACACCTTCAAGTTCTACTACCCGTGTATTTAGTATAGTATTTGTAACAGATTGCAATCGGTGGGAAGCCGGCTTTTCCCTCTCCCACTCCCCCTGCTTGTGTTTCCGCTCTCGCTGTGTCTCTCTGTGTCAAATAAATAAAATCTTTAAAAAAATAAATAAAAATAAAAATTAAGTTGTACTTTTACTAAACCTGGAAATTAAGTTAAACAACAGATTGAATAAAATAGTTTAATTGTCCGGGGTGCCTGGGTGGCTCAGTTGTTAAGCGTCTTCCTTCGGCTCAGGTCATGATCCCAGGGTCCTGGGATAGAGCCCCACATTGAGCCCTGCATCGGGCTCCCTGCTCCGCGGGAAGCCTGCTTCTCCCTCTCCCAGTCCCCCTGCTTGTGTTCCCTCTCTTGCTATCTCTCTATCAAATAAATAAAAATAAAAAAATAAAAAAACTTTAAAAAAATAGTTCAATTATCCAAAAAAAGCATTCATTGACAAACCCTGATTCTTCAGTAACTCCAAATAATTTAAGTATTTCCATGTTTAGAAAAGATATTATATTTCCAAGGGCCTTATTTTATCTTTGTTAGGAAGCATTATAGTATAGTTCTTGAGAGCAATTTAATTTAATTTGGATTGGTAGAACAGAATTCAGTTCTGGAGCATATTGCTTAAATTAACTGTGTATCAGTTTTCTCATCAAAATGCAACTATTAAAAAGGTTTTGTAGAAATCAAATTACATAATTTATTTAAGGTATATAAGACATTATTTGGACACATTTGGTAAGTATTTGATAAGCTTTATGCTTTTATTGATGCTTTTATTAAGTATTTCATATTATTTATTTTATATTATTAATTTAGATTTCAGTCCACTTAAAGGGCAACACTGTTACATTGATATTAGAAATTGTTTCTCTAAAAGAGTAAAGTGATGATAGTCATTTTAGTAAATTCTCAGATGTGGTCAGTGTGCTCATTTACCTCAGATGAGACAGAATTACTTTTTTATTTGTTCATTTCCATTAGCAAACTTTATTAGACATAGTAGTTGATGCCTCTTTAGGACAGGATTTTGCAGGACTGTATTTACCTGTTTACATACAAAGTAAGGGAAATTGAACTTCTCATTCATTTCATGTTCTATTTGTTTGTAGTGTTTCATACACTCAGCTTTTATTACATGAGAAAAAGGATTTAAAAATGCAAATTCATTACAACTATATTCAGAGGTCTATGGCTTCCTGTTCTGCACTGCTACCATTCCTCTTTATGAAAAAAAAAAAAAAGAAAGGGAAAAAAAAGTTTTGTTCTTCTCCTGTGGCCCGGCACTCACAGGAAATTATCTGTTTTTACTCTAGCGAGGTACCTGAGATGCCCTGGCCCAGGTGATTCTACTTGACAAGTCTTTCACAGCATTTAGCAGACGTAAGCAGCAACGTGACTCCGTTCCCTGAATCAATTTGCTTTAGAGACAAGAGAGATTGTGATTAGATAGTAAAAGTAATTAATTCATCGTATAGTATTTAACTTCGTGATAGAATGTCAAGAGCTCTGAAAGTCAGAATTTCCTTTCCTTGCCTCATGAGTATTGACTCAGCAAATTACATGTTATGAGTCTGAAATTCTGGATCCAAGGGAAGAGTTTCTAATTAGATGTCTTCCTGAAATATATGGAAAAGAAGGAGGGATTTGAATAAATAGGATGAAGATGACTGCTACTACATCTTAATTCTATGAGTTTCTATAATGCATTTCATGCTGTAGATGATAAATAACTTCTGTAGTTATAAAATATCTTGAGTCCTAATTCCAGATATTGGTGAAATGTTTTAGTTATGTAGATGAGTGCAATTCAGCTTTAGTGTGACAATAAGAAGTTTGGAAAGCTGTGTTTTGAATGAATAGATGAAATATTAAATATTTGGAAAGCTATTAACAAGAAAATACATGCTGTACTTCCGTAATAGAAATGTGAAATGCATGGGAAAAATGTACTGTAGAGAGTTTCTACACAGAATAATATTACTCGTGAAATATTACAAAAGAGCAATTTCCTACAGAGGGAGATCTCCCATTTTTTAAGCAATAATAATAATTATTATTAGACTATTAACACTTGTCCATTATGTAAGAATTATGTAAGAGAAGAGATCTCATGCTTTAAAAAGTATACTAGAATAATGAGATTTCTCAATTTCTGTTTTACTCATCTAAGATAATAATATTGCCTATCACAGATAAATCTATAGAAGACTAAGGAAGAATGATCTCATGTGAACCATGATGGCTGGTTTTGAAAATGAAAACAGTACTAGATATCACAATTATGTTTAAAAGGAGAAATATTTGCTTAGGTGAGTAATATTAAGGGAGATTTGAAAAGGATAAGAAATTTTGAACCCTTGCAGCAAAATATCTGAAAAGACTGACATGGTTTTTCAATTATGAAATAAATTCCAAGAACTATTTAATAGTACTGTGCATAAGGAAAATTAAAAATAAAGGAGGTGGATAGGTTTATTTTAAACTATTTTTGTTACATTATTTACTTATCTGCAACTATTAGCAGTCATGATAATTTTGAACAAATGCAAGTTTACATCCTTCCTTACATTTTGAATGGCACTGCCTTTTCATGAATCAAAAGATAGAATGTATAAGTAGTCAAAAGCCAAAGAAAAAGGCCGGCATGGAGGAATATCCAAATAGTACTACCAAAGATGATGAAACAAGTGTGATTTGGAAATGAGGCTAAATGAAATTGATATAGGATGGGTATTAAAAGCTATGGGTTCCTTGAAAACTTGAAAACCTCCTGAGGATCACAAATGCAGTTAGTTAACCCAGACATCAATAGGACTAACTGAATTGTGGAAGGTATTAATGATGCCATGTTTCGTGCTGGTAGTATGGAAGTATGTATATTGTAACTTCACAAGCCAAAATTTTGAAATAACCTTTCACAAAAGTTTTTATAAACCAATCCACCCTTTTACATTTTAATATATTTTATAATTCTCAATTCAGTTTTTCCCTCTTCCATAATAACTCTGATAAGGAAGGGATACAGAAAAAGAACATGCATTGATATTTGTTGTCAAGGGTGTCATATGGGGATCCAGTTTTCCTCTCTGCACCCAGTTAACAGATCTAAGAAGGTGCCTCAGAAGGCTGGGGGAGGAAGATCCTGCTAAGTATCATAACTTCAAAAGCCTATATCTATCTATTAATGGTAGGTCAAATACCAATTTTGCAAAAATCCTACATAGCAAATATGCATAAGGTGAAAATTTCCCATTTGAACTATCTCACTAAATGTCCTAAAATGAAAATAAAATGTTAATATTCTAAGGAATAAGAGAAGTCAGATTACATAAGCAAGAGCCATAATTAAAGAAATATTGACAGTGAGAAAATAATAATAGAAGTCATTATCAAAAGAGTCATGGATCAAGAATACCATTTTTTAAATTTTTTTAATTTAAATTCAATTAGCCAACTTATAGTATATCATTACTTTGAGATATAGTGTTCAATAATTTATCAGTTTCGTATGACACCCAGTGCTCATCACATCACCCAGTTACCCCATCCCCCCTGCAGCAAAATTCGGTTTGTTTCCTATAGTTAAGAACACCATTTTAATGAGTAGCTGGATGATGATAATGGTCTTGAGATATTACAGAATCTGGGAATGGTAAAAGTGGTTCTGAGAGTCTCCTATGTATGTTTGCTTAATCCCACAGCATTAAAGATGATGTGGGATTAAAGGTGATAAATTTGATTTTTAATAAGTTGACAAGAAAGAAAATATTAAATATTCTAGTATACATGTTAATAGATTAAGAGTACTACACATATCTGGTGATCAGGAACAAGTTCTGTGCAGAAGACAGGAATTAAATAATTTTACTGACTTACCGAAGTCCTTTGAGCAAGTAAGTTCGTTTTAAAAATGTCTGTGTAGACTAAACTCAAACCAGTTAAATGACAAGGAAATTTGTCTTGCACAGTAAGCCAGAGAGTGATGCTACAGATCGGGTACATCAGACCTCGAATTCCATTTTGCTATGACTGTCTTGCCTCAGATCTCCCTAAAGAGGTTGTTTTAGACTCAGCTGGCTGTCTTCCTCATATCCTGGCCTCAGCTGAGGCATCAGGTGTCCTTTTCCAAATCTGGGACAGAAAGAGCAGGAGCGAAGGAGAAAAATGCCATCCCAAAGAACAGAATGGAAGTTCTTTGATTCAATTGTAATGAGCCATGTTAGTTCACATGCTCACTGCTGAGCCAATAGAGTTGGCAGCAGTTTGCCATGTGTGGAGTCACTTACTAATGAAATAACAACAGACCTAGGGATGGGGGGTTGGTGGTGCCTGAGTTAAGTAAGAGAAAACCGTTAACCCGAACGAAATCAGATTCTGTTAGGAATAAAAGGATAAATACTTGGTAGGCAACTAATAATACATACCGTAGATAAGGAAATTCAGGCTTTGCTGAGAGAAACCTCAGCAGTGCAGAATGAAAGGATATGCAGAGGAGAAGGAATTTCTTAGGCAATACTTAGAAGGAAAGGTTAGAAATCTGCATGTAGGGGAGGAAGGAGAACAAGCGAGGTACTCTGGAATCTAATGGAGGAGAGATATTTTATGAGAATGAGATGCAAAAATTTTGCAGACTTTGGGTCTGAAGCTGAGTTCATAGTTATTCAGTGTTTCAAAATACCTTCCTAAAGGTAAGTATTAATACTTATAATTTAGATTTTGTTTTTCATCACAGAATTTTCCAACATTCATAGAAACCAAGGAAACGTAACTCTCTACTAACCTTCGGGATTACAGTCTTCTCCAAAATCCAGTGTTTTCAAAGCATAGCTAGTAATTAAAACCATACAAAGCATTTGTTAAAGTATTGATCCTTGATCTCTGAAGATTGTGTTTCAGTAGTTCTGACTAAGACTCAGGAACCTGTAGGTCTGATACACCCACAGTTTTAGTTGATTAGTCAAGTTTTGAAAACTCTGTCCTACATCATGGAAACTTATTATTTATTGAATAATGATCTATAAATCTTTTTAAGCACATGAGGAGAATGAGGATGAACACAATATTGACCAATATAATCAGGTAATATTTTTAGGAAAATAATATTTCTATGTTTGTAATATATAGACTGCATAATCTTTTATAACCCATTTTTTTATGGCCTGGCAAAAGGCAAATAGCTTGAAAATACCCAGTTCAATGTGCTACTGTATTTAGAAAGAAAAAAAGATAGCCACAGATATTGACCACCAATAGGCACAATGTTTTTCTTTTCTTTTAACTTTGCACAATACCAAGATAAAGCTGCACCTGGCATTCTGTTTAGACCTTATCAGTCAAAGTACACAGAATAGATCTGGAAAGTATGTGGAGGCAATAAAAGAAAATCAGGAAAAGCATAGCAGAAATGCAAAGGAGATGATTGCTGAGTGAGGAGGGTGAAAACACAATAGAAATTGTGCTTGAAATAGCACAATAGAAATATGGTTGGATCATATAGAAGAATTAAGAGATAGGACCTGAAAACATGAAAAAGTCTAAGTTAAGACCTCCAATTGAAAGTAGTATGTTACAAACCAGGTAGTAAACTCAAGAACACAGGAGAATGGTATGCACTGAAGTTTTACAGTTACAGGACAAAAGGTTTAGAGGATCTAGTGTGAACTCACTCTGCTAAATACCCTCATTCTGGCCTAAAACCAAGCCCTCTACTTGCCCCACACCCCATTTCCTTATTCCCTCAGGTCAGGGGCATTTCAGTATTTCTCCTTCTTTCATCATTTTTTTCCCATAATATATATTTCATTTCCATCAGTATGTGACCATGTTATTATTTTGCTTATATTAAAAAGACACTTTTCTGGGGTGCCTGCGTGGGTTAGTCGTTAAGCCCCTGCCTTCAGCTCAGGTCATGATCACAGGGTCCCGGGATCAAGCCCTTCATCGGTCTCCCTGCTGGGCGGGAAGCCTGCTTCTCCCTCTCCCACTTCCCCTGCCTGTGTTCCCTCTCTCACTGTGTCTCTGTCAAATAAATAAAATCTTTTTTTTTAAAAAAGGCACTTTTCTAAAAATTAGCCTTGTTTAGACTATTCCATTTTTCTATGTCCTTTAACAAATTTTTTAGAGAAAAATTAATAGTAGATAAAGAAGGAAGGAAGAAACTTTTGGAGGTGATGTATATACTTATGGCATAGATTATGGTGGTTTCAACTCCAATCCCATCGAGTTGTATACATTAAATACACAGCTCTTTGTAGGTCAATCATACTTCAATAAAGTGATTTTAAAAAAAAGGAAAAAAGGGGTGCCTGGGTGCCTCAGTTGGTTAAGCATCAGACTCTTGATTTCCGCTCAGGTAATGATCTTGGAGTCATGAGATCCAGCCCCTTGTCGGGCTCCTCACTGGGCATAGAGCCTGCTTAATATTCTCTGTCTCCCTCTGCCCCTCCCACAGCTCCTGAACTCGCTCTCTCTTAAAAAAAAAAAAAAAAAAAAAGTTAAAAAAAGAGAACTGTCTAAATTCACTGTCATTCCTCACCTTTTTTCTCTCAATTTTTAAAATAAACATTTTAATTAAAGTATAACATACGCACAGAAAATTGCATGCATCATTCAACCCAATGATTTTTACAAAGTGAACATGGAAGTGTAACCATCACCCAGGTTAGGTGAAACAACACAAAACCAAACCCTACCTCTGCCCACAAGAACCCCACTCTCACCATCCCAGTCACAATCCACCCTCCCTTCCTTGAAGTAATTTTGTATTCCGTGAATAAGCTTTCCTGTTTGTAACCATCACATATACATGGAATAATCTAACAATTAGTTTTTTTTTAATTTAGCTATTCTAGAGATGAGTGATGATACCTCATTGAGGTTGTACTTTATATTTTCATATGGCTGAGATCTAGAGACATTTCATAATTGTCTTGGCCATTTGAATATCTTCTTTTGTGAAGCACTTTGTTAACTATATGTATGTCTTACTCATTTGTAATGGCAGCTTTTTTTCTTTTTATTGTTCTGTAGGCATTTCTGTATATTCTGCATACAAGCTTTTTGTCAATCATTTGATTGCAGATATCTTCTCTAATCTGTGGCTTGCCTTTTAACTCTTAATGGTATCTTTGAAGAAATAAAGTTCTTAAATTTAATTAGGCCCATGTCCCAAATATTTAGAATCCTTGGTTTCAAAGCTTTTACTACAGACCCAGACCAGCAAGGAAATTGAAACAGTAATCAAAAATCTCCCAAAAAACAAGAGCCCAGGGCCCGATGGCTTCCCAGGGAAATTCTACCAAACATTTAAAGAAGAATTAATACCTATTCTTCTGAAGTGGTTTCAAAAAATCAAAATGGAGAGAAAACTTCCAAACTCTTTCTATGAGGCCAGCATTTACCTTGGTCCCAAAACCAGACAAAGACATCATCAAAAAGGAGAATTATAGACCAATATCCCTGATGAACATGGATACAAAAATTCTCACCAAAATACTAGCCGATAGGATCCAACAGTACATTAAAAGGATTATTCACCATGACCAGGTGGGATTCATTCCTGGGTTGCAAGGTTGCTTCAACATCCACAAATCAATCAATGTGATATACAACATAAATAAAGGACAAGAACCATATGATCTCAATAGACTCAAAAATAGCATTTGACAAAGTACAGCATCTTTTCTTGATTAAGACCCTTCACACTGTAGGGATAGAAGGTACATACCTCAATATCATAAAAGCCATTTATGAGAACCCCACAGCGAATTACATTCTCAATGGGGAAGAACTGAGAGCTTTTCCCCTAAGGTCAGGAACATGGCAAAGATGTCCACTATCACAACTGCATAGTACTAAAAGTCCTAGCCTCAGCAATCAGTTGACAAAAGGAAATAAAAGGCATCCAAATTGGCAAAGAAGAAGTCAAATTCTCACTCTTTCCAGGTGACATGATGCTCTATGTGGAAAACCCAAAAGACCCCACCCCAAAATTGCTAGAACTCATACAGGAATTCAGTAGAGTGGCAGGATATAAAATCAATGCACAGAAATCAGTTGCATTGCTATACACCAACAATGAGACAGAAGAAAGAGAAATTAAGGAGTCAGTCCCATTTACAATTGTACCCAAAACCATAAGATACCTAGGAATAAACCTAACCAAAGAGGCAAAGGATCTGTACTCAAAAACTATAGAATACTCATGAAAGAAATTGAGGAAGACACAAAGAAATGGAAAAACATTCCATGCTCATGGATTGGAAGAACAAATATTGTGAAAATGTCTATGCTATCTAGAGCAATCTACACATTCAGTGCAATCCCTATCAAAATACCATCATCTTTTTTTTCACAGAACTGGAACAAATAATCCTAAAATTTGTATGGAATTAGAAAAGACCCTGAATAGCCAAAGGAATGTTGAAAAAGAAAACCAAAGCTGGTGACATCAATTCTGGACCTCAAGCTCTATTACAAAGCTGTAATAATCAAGACAGTATGGTACTGGCACAAAAACAGACACAAAGATCAGTGAAACAGAATAGAGAACCCAGATATGGACCCTCAACCCCATGGTCAACCAATCTTTAATGAAGCAGGAAAGAATTTCCAGTGGAAAAAAAGACAGTCTCTTCAACAAACGGTGTTGGGAAAATTGGACAGCCACATGCAGAGGAATGAAACTGGACCATTCTCTTACACCATACACAAAAATAGACTCAAAATGGGTGAAAGATCTCAATGTGAGACAGGAATCCATCAAAATCCTAGAGGAGAACACAGGCAGCAGCCTCTGTGACCTCAGCCATAGGAACTTCTTGCTAGACACCTCACCAAAGGCAAGGGAAACAAAGGCAAAAATGAACTATTGGGACTTCATCAAGATAAAAACCTTCTGCACAGCAAAGGAAATAGTCAATAAAACTAAATGGCAACCTACAGAATGAGAGAAGATATTTGCAAATGACATATCAGATAAAGGGCTGGTATCCAAGATCTATAAAGACCTTATCAGGGTGCCTGGGTGGCTCAGTCATTGGGCGTCGCCTTTGGCTCAGGTCATGATCCCAGGGTCCTGGGATCAAGCCCTGTGTCAGGCTCTCTGCTCAGTGGGAAGCCTGCTTCTCCCTCTTCCACTTCCCCTGCTTGTGTTCCCTCTCTCACTGTCTCTCTCCCTCTGTCAAAATAAATAAATAAAATCTTAAAAAAAAAAACTTATCAAACTCAACCCCCAAAGAACAAATAATCCAATCAAGAAATGGGCAGAAGACATAAACAGGCATTTCTGCAAAGAAGACATCCAAATGGCCAACAGACAAATGAAAAAGTACTCAACATCACTCGGCATCAGGGAAATACAAATCAAAACCACAATGAGGTACCACCTCATACCAGTCACAGTGGCTAAAATTAACAAGTCAGGAAACAATAGATGTTGGCGAGGATGCACAGAAAAGGGAGCCCTCCTACACTGTTGGTGGGAATGCAAGCTAGTGCAGCCACTCTGGAAAACAGTATGGAGGTTCCTCATTAAAAATAGAGCTACCCTACAACTCAGCAATTGCTCTACTGGGTATTTACCCCAAAGATATAAATGTAGTGATCCAAAGGGTCATGTGCACCCCAATGTGTATAGAAGCAATGTCTACAATAACCAAGCTATGGAAAGAGCCCAGATGTCCATTGACAGATGAATGAATAAATAATGGAATATTACACAGCCATCAAAAAAATGAAACCCTTGCCATTTGCAACAACGTGGATGGAACTAGAGGGAATTATGCTAAGTGAAATAAGTCAATCAGAGGAAGATAATTGTCATATGATCTCACTGATATATGGAATTTAAGAAACAAAACAGGATCATAGGGGAAGAGAGGAATAAATGAAACAAGACAAAACCAGAGAGGGAGACAAACCATAAGAGACTCTTAATCATAGGAAACAAACTGAAGGTTACTGGAGGGGAGAGGGATGGAGGGATTGGGTAACTGGGTGATGGACACTGGGAAGGGTATGTGTTGTGATGAGCACTTGGGTATTATATAAGACTGATGAATCACAGACCTCTATCCCTAAAACAAATAATACACTATATGTTAATTAATTGAATTTAAATTAAAAAAAAACTTTTACTACCTAGTGATTATAAAGATATTTGCTTATGTTATCTTCCATAATCTTTACTGTTTTATCTGTCACATATAAATGCATACCTGGAATTGGTATATTTGTGGATTTTGCAAGGAGAGGCTCAAGATTATTTTTTTAAATTTTTTATTGTTATGTTAATCACCATACATTACATCATTAGTTTTTGATGTAGTGCTGCATGATTCATTGTTTATGTATAACACCCTGTGCTCCATGCAGAGTGTCCCCTCTTTAATACCCATCACCAGGCTAACCCATCCTCCCACCCCCTGCCCCTCTGGAACTGTCAGTTTGTTTCTCAGAGTCCATAGTCTCTCATGGTTCATCTCCCCCTCCGATTCACCCCTTCATTCTTCCCCTCCTGCTATCTTCTTTTTTTTTTCTTAACATATAATGTATTATTTGTTTCAGAGGTACAGATCTGTGATTCAACAGTCTTGCACAATTCACAGCGCTCACCATAGCACATACCCTCCCCAATGTCTATCACCCAGTCACCCCATCAAGATTATTTTTTTAATGGGTATTTAAGTTAGTTTGATTTATTGAAATGACTGTCATTCTCTGTCTGCTCTACAGGACCAACTTTAGCAGAAATCTTGTGTACTTCATGTACATGTAGGTGTGTTTCTGAACTCCGTGTTGGTTATAACTGTTTTTACAGCCCTGTGACATTACTAAAATTCTGTAAGACATTTTGATATCTGGAAAAGTTCTCTAGTTTTGTTCTTTTTCTTCAATATCTTACTGTGTAGTGTTGACCCATTTCATCTGCATATAAATTTTAGATTTGGCTTGTCAACTTCTTTAAAAAAAACTCCAACTTTTCAATTTCTTTTATAAAATCTAAAATTAAGGTTGAGATTATATTAATCTATAAATCAGTTTGAAAGGAATTGATATCTTTACACAACTGAGTCTTCAGTGCATAAACATGAGCTATTTAGACCTTAAGTTTTGCTCAGTAACATTATACAGTTTATCTAAGTAGAGATGTACACGATTTTCACTTTCCTTTCTACAAAATTTATAGGTTTTCAATAGTATATTTTTATTTGAAATAAATTTTATTCCCTAATTTCTTGTTGCTATCAAATGGAAGTACACAAATTTTTTTTTTATAGTTTATTATCTGTATTGACATAAGGCTCTGGAGGCTAAGGTTTTTATGAACTGACAGTAATATATGTCTGTGGGAGGGAAAGGTGTCTTGGAGGAGACAGATTCCATCCAGAGAGAAATGAGACACTTATTTCATCATTTTCTTCTCCGATAGTTCTTTCAGTTGACCCTTTCTCCAGAAGTCATTTTATTACATCGTTGTAGACATTAAGAACAATTCTGAGTTTGGCCCATATAGCAGACTCTCTTATAGACACCGGCAGCACAGAAAGCTGTTACTATATGTCATGCTGCCACTGATATCTGAATTACTAGTGCTTTTTTTCATTGACACACAATAGAGATTCAATGTCTATGCAAACTGTGAAACAGTTTAGGTTGCAGTGGAATAATATTTACTAATGAAGATTCCTGACAAGGAAGACTCCTTGATGTTGAATTCAAAGATGCCTGCAGAAGATTGCTCTGTTCTGTGAGATGCATACTTAAAAACACAAATTGTGCTATTGTGTTTTGGCTATGCATGGCATTATTTCATGCAGACTTAAGAGTGGCAAGTAAAATTTATAAAATGATACAGACAATGAGAGAAAAATCTAATTTCTATGGGCAGCAAAAACAGATCATTCTATGCAGTCACTGCTCTTGGTTATTATAATAGCTTGAGAAGACCCCTGCCACTCTAGCAATAAATGAGCAGGCAGCTATTAAAAATTGAGTGTGAATCCCCTCCAAGATGAAACAGTCTAATTCAGTCTCTGGTGGTCTCTCCTGAAGAGGAGCGAGCCAGATGATTACAAAGAAACCAAAAGGGAAAACCAAAGAACCACAGAAGAATTAAAATATTTTGGAGAAACACATGGAAAAACAGTGCCCTATTCCTTGCTTTGAAGAAATAAAGTAATATAAAAAAATACCCTTTTATAGATATGCAGATACAGTGTCAACAAACTGTGTCAGTTGCTTTCAATCTCTAACACTTGTTTATAGTGTGTACATATTTGCTGATTCTAAATCACAAAATATACGTGTTATGTTTGGATAGAGAGAGACATTTGGTACTTTACAGAAGAAAGATGAAAAGTTAGAGTGGAAGCAGAAACAATAGGATTTTGTTAATTTAGTTTCATCATTGTGTACTTAGCATGTGTCTAGCTCTTGGGTAGGTCAGGTCCTCACTTAATGTCCACACAAATCCTTTGAGTTGTGCATTTTCACTCCCATTCTACATATGAGCATACTGCTACTCAGTGATATTAAATGATAGGTAAAGGGTCGTGTACGTTAGGTGATGAAAGTCAAATTCTGAATTGAACAGTTGAACATTTCTGAATTCATATATTCTTTTTCCATAATACAGAAAAATGTTGTATTGTTCTCCTTCCCTCAAAAGGTAAATGTTAGTATATAAACACAGACCCGGTAATACAAATGCTTTTATAAACCTAGAACAGGATTTTGAGGAGGAAAAGTCTTTTGACATGACTAATATTATTAATAGGAAAGTCCTAATCCATTTAGTTCTCTTATTCAGTGTAAATGAAGGGTTACATGTGTTGTAAAATGCAATAAATCAGGAATGAAATGTGTCCCCAAGTCACTTCTGGAATTACACTGGCACTAGGATAAAATATTTCATAAATGAAAAGAGATGCAGTTTTCAGGATATGCTTTATAGTAATAATTCTTAGGTTGATACACAAAAACATGTGGCATTTCCCTTTGTGCCTGTTTTCCTACAACTCCTGTGCCCTCCTGTCAAACCATTTTATTACTCACCTTTGCAGATCATGTCACAAATGATGTAAGCAAATGTCCATGACATATTATAGGATGAGCGTTGAATACTGAAACAAATTTTCCTACACTATCATTGTTTCCATATCAAACAAATTGGCTTCTCAATTTCTTTAAAAAAAAACCCCTCCAACTTTTCAGTTTCTTTTATAAAATCTAAATTTGAGCACTGTTAAACCTAAATAAAGTAGTCACCATTAGAGAATTTGATTATGAATAGGATTTTATTCCTTAATTTTAAAATCCCTCACTTAATCACTCTGATATATAGTCCTAATCTCTTACTGCTTAAGGAAGTAGTATAAAGTGCCAGCATAGGGGCGCCTGGGTGGCTCAGTCGTTAAGCGTCTGCCTTCGGCTCAGGTCATGAACCCAGGGTCCTGGGATCAAGCCCCGCACCCGGTTCCCTGCTCCACAGGAGGCCTGCTTCTCCCTCTCCCACTCCCCCTGCTTGTATTCCCTCTCTCACTGTGTCTTTCTCTGTCAAATAAATAAATAAAATCGTACAAAAAATAAAAATAAATAAAAATAAAAAGTGCCAGTGTGGTTCCTTTAAGATTAATCTGTTAGGAATCTCACTGCCTTACTATTTTTTTCTGTAATATTTAAAAGAGAAGAGGGAGAATTTAAACAGAGTTTGATCACCAGTGATTATTTGTTAACCCCTCTGTATTTTTCCCCCTTTGATATTTTAGAAGACTATGATCCATTATAAGGAATAATATGAAAAAAATAATAATTACTGGAACATTCTTAATGTCCCGATGTAATCAGTGAGTTGACAACTGGCCTCAACAGCCAGAGCAATATTTCTCTTCTTTTTTTTTTTTTTAGGTCTTCTAATCTCCTCTCCTCTGAAACATCAGCAAAAATTACGAGTTTTAGCCCTTATAATTTCCTGGATGTCTAACAGGTTACTTAAAACCTGAGCTTCAGTTCTGTGATGTTGGTGTAAACATTTAATAATCTTAGAAATAAATACAGAAGGAAAATGTTTTAAGTATGACAACAACAACAACAAGAACAATGTTCAGGATCTGCTGTATACCACTGTTAAACCTAAAGTAGTCACCATTAGAGAATTTGATTATGAATAGGATTTTATTCCTTAATTTTAAAACCCCTCACTTAATCACTCTGATTAGTCTAGGTTCTTCAGCTATCACTAAATGATAAAACAATGACAGTGTTTCTCTCTCCCAATAGAACTGGACAGTACAAATCCCCCATAATAGGGTTCTAAGACCTGGAAGTTCAGCATCTTCAGAGCATGTCTGGGTTGATTAAATGTTATATTACATTGAAGACCATGAATTTAAAAGGAAGGACTACAGAGAGAGTGTAAGATAATCTGGTTGGAAGACTACTCCACTTTTTGTAATGATAAGTCCTTTCTGAAATTAGCAAAATAGCAGAGACTCACAAATTAACAGTAGCAATGTTTTTTAGTGCCCCTTATGAACATATACATGCACATAATTAGTTTTGCATATGACCCACTATTTGGACTGTATTGATCTAATCCAGTCCATTTTCCTTTACAAAAAATGAAACAAATTCAGAGTGCCAGTTGTATAGCTAGTCAGTGGTAGCATTTAAGCTAGAATATTTGTTTTTCAAATCTTATTATGTTATTTCATCTGTTTATTTTGTAGATTGGATATGATACAACATGAAAAATGTTAACATGTTATAAATTTAAAGCAATATAATAGTTAGCTATAGTCTTTTATGTATTAACATATTTAAGGATAAAGATGGGAATAAAGTAAGACTACTTTTATAATAATTCATGGTAAATATGATGGTATCTTAAAATAGGGTTGTGGCAGTGGGGAACAATTCTTAGGTTTAACACTGCTCACTATATTGGATATGGACAGCAGTTATGGCAGTAAAGAGACTATATGGGTATTCAGGTTTCCAACTTGGGCAATTGGGAAGATGCTATCATGATTATTATAGATTTAGAATACAGGAGGAAGTTTGGTAAGAAATGATTCATTTTCTATTTGCATTTGAAATATATATATATAATATACCCATATATATATATATATACATATGTATATATATATATATATGGATAACCAAGTACATTTGGAAATCTGGGTCTGAAGCTCAGCGAGAGAGATGTGGGCCTGAGATTTAAATTCAGATTTAATTGGTATATGGATTATAAGTCAACCCAGAGATGGAGAGGATGAGATGATGACCATCTGAGACATATCCATTATGAAGTTGAGTGAGAAGTAGATATAAACAAAAAGGATCACAAGATTTAAAGGTCAAAAACAAGCAAAGAAATGAAAATGAAAAAAATTTCTCAAAACAAAATTGCATTCAGCCGTTTGAAAATTGTCCATTGGCTTAATCACAAAGATGTATCAGTAAATTTCATGAGAACATTTTCTGTGACGTGGTTAAGTAGAAGCCAGGGTGAGGAAGGCTGAGGTGCTGGTATGAGGTAAAGAAGTAGAGAACGGAGAAACTTGTTCAAGGAATGTGGGCCTGAAGATGAACAGAGAAAGAAGGTGATGGCTGACTGGTAATGCAGAATTGAGTGTGGCACCCATGAGAATGCAAGTCTTAACACCTCCTACTACCTGGATCATAACTGACAAAAAGCCCCAGCTACTGTGCTTTCAAATCCATTACAGCATTTACATCAAGGCCATACTTCCTAAAAGCTTCATCTCACCAACACGAGTGTCTCAGAAATACTAAACTAGACCATTTCTGGGAGACAGGGGCAAACTTGGGCTTAAGGACTCCTTGATGACTTTGTTGAACATTTCTTAAAAAATAAAACTCCCACCCTACCTTCTCTCCATCTCTTCTTCACTGAAGATCATATTGCAGCACTGTCTGACCGGTTCTCTCAGCCTTCACTGGCTCTTTTCCTGTTTCCTTTCACATAGGCCTTTCCCCAAATAAAATCTTCACATGCCTACTCCTTTGTGTCTGCAACTCAGAGGACCTGACAAACATATCAGGCAAAGGGTTGCGGGGGCGCTAGTTTTCAAATTCATTTGTAGGTAGAGAGACTGTTTAGGGGGAAATATTAGAACAATAAGGAATCTCTGTATTACCAACCAGAGTTCCAGAAGGCAAAGTTGCTAGTTTTGAGAAGGTAAGGAGCTAGGAAACATGAGGAGATTATGTTTGGAAGAAGAGGCATTGCAGTCCACATGGTGAGAAACTTCTGAGGAAGAATAAGCAGGGGGCTTTACTTACTAGGCTGTGATGAAGGAGATGAAGCTCAGAGGGTTTATGTTTTCATTAGATTTTATTATTATTATTATTATTATGGTAAGAACACTTGACATGAGATCTGCTCTCTTAACAAATTTTTAATTGCACAATATAATTATTTTAACTGTAGGTACAATGCTGTACAGCAGATCTCTAGAATTTATTCATCTTGTGTCTTTGAGACTCTATATAGTTGAACAGAAACTTCCTATTTTTCTCCCAGCCTCAAGGAACCACCATTCTACTCTCTATTCCTGTAAGCTTGACTATTTTAGATACCTAATAAAATGGGAATCTTGCAGTATTTATTCTTCTGTGCCTGGCTCATTTCACTTAGCATAATGTCATCTGAGTCCATCCATACTTTCACAGATAGCATTATGTTTTGATACAGCTACTTCCAACCATCTCCTAGTGGATGTAGGTTTGTAGGAATCAGGGCACCAGCTGTCAGATGCTTGCTATCTTGCCATTCTGGCAAAGAGCCTGGTCATCAATTTCCTTCAAGTACAAAACAGAGACTTGTGTAGTCAAACACCTGGTTGAGGGTCTGATAATGGTATGGAAATGGCCGTGCTAGACTCTGGGCATGAGGTGGAAACGGGGGCAAAGTCTTAGTGGTGGAAAGCCTAACGCATGGGCTAAAGCAGAAACCTCACTGATCAGAAGTGGTACGAATACTGGCCTGTGTCTATAGTTTTATTTAATATTCTAACCCATTATCATTAATGTCAGTAAAATTAATAAGCAGTTCAAAATAAATAAAAGAAGATCTTGTCTTATTTGTGTGGATTTGGAAGCAGCAAAATATTTTAACTTGGGTTAAAATATATCTTTAAATAATCTTTCAAATAAATGATATTTATATTTTTGAGGAAATTTTAGACTTCCTTGGTCAGAAGGTGGGTACTAGAGAATCAAAGCTTTTGTTGAAAACTGTGTTGCTATCAGATTGTGATGAATCAGCTGTTTACCATTACTAGCCCTAAAAGTGATCCATGTTTAGAAAGATCAATATATAAAAACTCCAGACTTGGCCATTTTAAAGCAAATATTTATGTTGAATTTTGTACTAGAGGCTGTCAGGATGCAGCATGCATTACAGAAGCATGTGAATCAGCAGTCTGCTGATTCCAGATCTCGAATTAGGAAAAAGATGAAACACTAAATAGTAAAAATAAAGCATAATTTCATATCATAAATGAGTGTTTAAATCATCAACTCTGAAATGGTATCTCTTGGTGACAGGAAGTAGTGACTGTGCTTTTGAGATGAGGGGAAATTTCAAATAAATAATTACCATCCAGCTCTCTGTTTGGCTTGAAGGGATTCAGTGATTTCTCTTTATTTAAAGTTATTTTGAAGTTCCAACATTCTCTGACTTCAAAGTTGCTGAAGGCATGGTTTTTGTATAGTTTCATTTTTAATTGTTTTTGGAAGCGAGTAGCCACATTGTCTTCAACGACATTTTGTTGTTGATTGTTTTTAGAATGCAGGAAACCTTTTGATTTTTCTATGTCGAACATTTATCTAGCTACTTAGTTTTCAAGGGGATAAAACTGCTTTGTCTATTGTTTCTATGTTTTACTTATATTGTATATGATTAGCGTGGCCAGCGTGATTTCTGCCCATGATTTCTGCCCTTGCAGATTTACTTCTGGCTTGATGTGAAGTCATATTCTTCAGTATACAAAGGGTTGATACCTTCTTCAAGGGACGGTTATGCACAGAGAGAAACACCCACAAATTTTATGTTAAATAAAAATGTATTAAGTGTATATGTATAATAATTAAAGTTATGAAACTCAATTTTTCTTAAAGATTTATCATTTCATTATCTTAATCATATTCCCTAAAATTTGCACTGCAATTTTATCTCATAACCGATTTTTAAAAACTCAAGTTCCTTATATAGAACACAAAGCGTACATAAATAAAAACATTATGTAACTTATTAAGTTATTTTAAACATTATCAACATAAATAGATTAATAAAGTCAATTAATATTTGTGTAATTCTAAGTGATGCTTATCTTAGGATTTTTGTTATCCCCACTCTTATACGTTCCTAATGTTTTAATGCACCACTTTGCTATCTTATGGTGTCTGCAGTTAGTTTACCAGACCCCAAAAGTGAAAGATTATCTTCTTAGCCCACATAAATTCACAGTGTCTTAGTTTTCAACTGATTGCTTCTCAAAATAATACAGGTTTGACCATTTGCATAAAGGTGGTTGAAAACTAAACAACTGAACATCAGCGTAGGCTTCCCTTTGATAGATAAACTTCAGTTGACAAACCAATGACATTTTATTTCTAAGTTTATTTCCTTTTCCATAGGCTTTAACTGTTTGAATTTTTTGTGTCTCCCCAAAAAGAGATATACTTTTATTATATATCCTGTCATCCTTTAATCAGGATATATTGACCAAACCTGTTACCATTATTAAAAATGTATGTGTCTTATCATTGTCCTATTGTAATTCATAGATGATCAATAGTATTCATTTCCTGGGATATGGGAAATCAGTTACTGGCTTCTTTTGGATATATCTAGCCAATTCATCACTCTCGTACTTACTCCTGAATCTTTTGCTGGGTCATTAAGTGTGACACTGAGCTGATTACTCCTTCTTATTCATGGCATTTTTCTTTTACTTCATAAGATAAATTGACCTTCTCATATTTCTCTTTTTAAAATTTTTTTTCCAGCTTATGCAGGTGGTAGGTGTTGATGAAACTTGTTTCAGAGAATTGAAAGATGGAAGTCAAGTTATGTGGTAGTAAATATTTCGGGAAAAGTCATCTGTAATTTCTTGGAAGGCACATATTCAACTTAATGAATTTTTACTCTAATGGAGAAAGGATGTGAACAGTGTGTTAGCATTTTGATTTTGTTGGATTTTTTTTCGATGCATCTAGCGTGGTGTTACAAGAGAGATGAGCTTTTGCAAGCAGAGAAAACAGGGATAGAGAGATTTCAGAAATGTGGGAAATTACAGGGTAGAAATAAGCACTTTTTCTTAACTGAAAACAGTAACAAAAATGAGGAAAGTAACAGATTTATGTAAAGGTGATTAAGTAAATGCTGATTTAAACAGAGTCATAAGATGAGGCAGTGAGTATTGGTCAGAAGATGGAGGGAGAGAGTTTGTGGAGATTTGTGGAGGTTTTGTTTGAGCCAGGTGTGGAAGTAAGTCACTTCACGGCCACCCACCTTCTGTCATTCAGAACTCAGTTCCCTTGTCATGAAAACCTCAGGGGAAGTCATGAAATAGAGTACAGTTCTTTGACCAAGAGAAATAGAAAGGGGTTTGGTGAACACACAGCAATCTCTATCACACTGTCCTTTCCTTACTTTTTGCCTAATTCAAATTGCTTTCTGAAGGGGACCTATTAACACCTCCAAATAACGTAGATTTTTAGGCTCTCTTTGCATTTCATTCAATATTCCCTGTATGTATTTTAAAACAATGATGTTTGGGGCATATAAACTTATCACTGTTATAGTTTTCATGGTGAATTTTATTCATTTCAAAATATTAAATATTTTCCCATTGGTGCTTATTTTTAAACTTAAATTTATTTAAAAATCACTTACCCTGATTTCCGTTTTATATACCTATTGTATCTTATTCTATCCCTTTTTTTCATCTTCCTCTGTCGTTTTGCCTTGATTGAATTTACTTTATAGAGCACAGAGCACAGTTTTTATCCCAACCAAGATTATCTGATTTTAGTGATGTAAAACCTTAATACTGATTGTGGTTTATATTTAATGATATGTTTGACCTTATTGCTACTACTTTATTTTACATTTTCTATGTAACTTCTTTATTTTTCTTCATTACTTCCAAATTTATATTTTTCTTCTTTCAAGTTTAGGACATGCCCAGTGCTTCAGATTTCAGAATTAAAGAACATTTCAATACCTGGTATCAGTTACTTTATTAATAGTAAATATTGTATCATGATATTTCATACTATTTTCTGGGCACTCTTTACGATACCTGTGCCTGAAAGATGGAGTTCTCCAGGTCTGGGTTGCTCAAATCCCGTACATTCCCAAGAAATGCTTGTCTTCAAGACCTGCCCTTGGCTGGCTCTTAGATGATGAACTCTGAGCCCTTGGAATATTCTGCCTTATAAAAATATTTTTGTATGCCTGAGACTTTGGCCCATGTTGTTCAATTTGACCAAATAATTTATGCTAACAATGTAATCTGTGGTGAGTGCTCCTTTTTACATGCCTGAGGATAGGGGCCATGCCGTACCAGTTTGATCAGTTTATGTTAACAATGTAATTTTTGGTGAACACCCGTTTTTGCTCTGAGGGAGGGGGCTGGAGTCTGAGTAGCTGAGGTTTGTCGTGCAGGTGCTGCATTCCTGCATGACTGACCCCAATAAAAACAAAACAAGAACCTAGACACAAGGCTCAGGTGAGCTTCTGTGGTTGGCAACACTTCATACAGGTTGTTACATACGGCTGATGCGAGATTAAATGTGTCCCTGTGATTCCACTGGGAGAGGACACCTAGAAGCTTGTGCTCCTTTCTCCTGGACTTCACCTCAGATGTCCTTCCTTCTGCTGATTTAATCTGTATCTTTTTCCTGTAGTAAACTCTGAGTGTAACAGCTTTTGAGTCTTTTGAGTCCTTCTTGTGAATCAGTGAGCCTGAGGGTGGTCTTGGAGATTCTGGCACAACCTCTGAGTCATTAATATTATCTCACAAAAAGCCATCTTGAGTCCTTTTCTTGAGGGTTTTGTGTTTTTGTTTTGTTTTGTTTTTCAGTTTATAGTGTTTCATCCTATTTTTAGTCCTTCTTCCAGCCCTCCACCAGGGTGCCCTTGAGGTACCCTTGTTTTCTTTTTGCCTAATCACGATGCTGTTCTTCTGTTCTTTGCTCTCAGCACACACCTTTCTGTCCTCCTCCAAGCACTTACGTCCTTTCTTAAACTGAATCTAATAACATTGGATTAAAGTTTCTCCTCCAAACCTTCAAAAATAGGAAAGAAAATCCCCAGATATCTTTGTCACAAATCTTAGGTTCCTGAGACTTATATCATTCATTCCCCACCAGAGGTGTGACTTCTTTTACTTACAAATCACTCACTTACCAGACAAATATTGGCTGAGCCCCTATTACATGTTTTCTTTGATCATTACCCTGTACTAGATAAATCAAGCATAAGTTTTAACTTCTAGGAGCTTAAAATGTAGTAGAATTTAAATAGTAGCAAATGAATGATAAGAAAAGTTACAAGAAAGGTGCAAAGGGAGATTTGTGGGATACCTAGAGTAAAGGCACTGCTTTCATTCAGTGCTAACTCAGTCAGGGGTTTTGTTGATTTTTAATTTTTATGTGTCTCCATATTTTTATTTCTAACTTTAATTTCAAATTCTTAGTAGACAAAATCATGCTTGCTCTTAATAGGCTGGCATCATGCCTACTGCACTAAAATATAGAAATAGATAATGTAGAATTTTTTTCAAAAAGTTGGAGTTATTTTAAAGGAATATTTTTTAAATCAATGTTAATTTAAAAAACCCATGTTACTATAAATAGCATTATTAAAACTACTCATGCTTTTAACTTTAGCTTCAAGGGATTGTCTCAGTTTTCAACATTGCTTCTGTGTGTTAGTTATGGATTATAATTTTAGTTAAAACACAAATAACTAATAATCATAAATTTACTCTTTAGCAATATTAAGAAGCAAACCTTTATAGTAATCAATAAATACATTTATTTACTTTGTAAAGTGGTAAAGGAATAATTGCTTATTGTATGGAGAACCTTTAACATTCAGTATCTTGATTCAGTTATCCTTGTTTGCTCATTCATATTTTCTAGTTACCCTACAAAATCATGTATGAGTTTGTAACCCACTAGCTAGTGCTTGAGGTCTATATCATTCAGTTAAAATGTTAAGTATTTACATCTTACCTGGCTATCCGTTGTTCCGAATTGATTATCTATATTGTGAGTTATGCAAGTTACATTCTAAACTATATTTTTAAAAAATTGTGCATGATATTTGTGAGCTCAGATGCATTTTATAAAAACTTAAAAATTTATACATCTGTGTGAGCTTGAACTTCAGCTCAGAATGAAAAGTGGCGATCTCAAGGTCGTAAAGTAGTTGGTGATATAGTTGAGGAACAGAATATAGCACTACAGTGTTTCAACTTGCAGAATAAATAAGTAAATCAAAAATCTAACGTCCTCATATATTTTAATCTAAAAGAAAGGCTTAGATGAACCTGGAGACAGATAACTAGGGGATATTGGTCTAGCTAGTTATATCAGAAGGTTCTACTGTTACACGTGAAAGTAGGAGAAATAGAGTCTGTTTACCAAGAGACAGAGCTCCAGGGACCATTTCAGATGAGCCTGAGGTCAATGGGGAAAGTGAAGGGTTAAACAAAATACAAAACAGAAATTCCATTTACAGAGACTCTAGGACAAATATGTAGGCAATCAAAGAAAGCTGACATCTAAAAGGGTGCCCAAATTCTACCCTAGACAAAATCAGTTTTGAATTAGTGCTAAGCTGTTAATATAATGGTACAGTTTTCCTCTGCTCTGCCACTCCACCCTAAAGCTGTATTGACTAAGGACATGGAAGTGAAGGGCCAGTGATTATAGCTCATCAGTTGTGTCCAAATGTAAAGGCTATCATTTCAATTAAGTAGTTTGCTGACTATGTTATTGTCCTGTTAACACTATCAGACACAAAAAGTGTATCCTAATGAATTCAGGAAAAAATTAAGTTGCCTTTTATCTATTTGAGTATTATTTCCATTAAAAACTTCCCCTAGAGCAGTAAGCACTTCACGAAAATATGCCTAACTTCAAGAAAAATGTTCTGAATTACTTCTACTTGTAGTAATTTGTATTTCTTTTTTTTCATTGCTGTCTGCACTGAAACATTTTAAATGATGTGCTTTGGTTATTAGTTTTAAAGCTAGATATACATATTTGTGGGTGCTATTACAATAAAAACCATGCCGAACAACTAACCTTTTGGTACTATTTCTTTCCATTACTTATCATATCTAAGACTTCTTCCAGAAAAGCAAGAAAAAATTAAACCAAACTGATTATTAATGGTGACAAATGCCATTTTTTAAATTTTATGCTAATATTTGAAAGGAAGAGGCATGTGAAATGCAGAGGGACAATGTTCTCATGAATTCCTTTTGAATGCAGGGGGATAGTACTATTCTTCACCGTTACTAAATTAGGTCAGCTTCTATATGTCCTTTACTCTCCACACCAAGACGATGGCCTGGATGTGTGGGTATCATGAGTCCTGAATGCATTTAACATTCCCAAATACATTTATTTGATTATTATAAGCATCTTGAGACCTAGGTTTGCACCCAGAAATACTGCTCTGCTTATAACAAAACAGAATTTGCTTCTATGTCATGAGACATAATTTATTTGGGGTCAGATAATTCTGTATAAGGGTATATACTGAATTACAGATTTATTCCATTGTCTTGCTCCTGCAGTTGTCGCACAATACTGATATTAAATTTTCTGAATACAGAAAAGTAGATTAATCCTGTTGTTAGCCCCAAACTTTTGATTTTTATTTAGACCATCTAATTTTTCATTTATTCATTCAGCAGGAATTTTTAAGTGCATGCCATGTGCCAGGAATGGTTAGATGGAAAAATGTTACAAGAAAAAATAAATATAACATGATTCTTTCTCTCTAAATGTTTTGGACAATAAGAAGAAAAGAGATGAATTAAAATGAAAGCAGTAAATCCTTGCAGGCACTATGATAGATAGAAGTTTTTATGGTACACAAGTGGATGTCCAAAAGAGGTCCTTGTGATTTACATTTCCAGTTTATAAAAGGGTTTCTAGAGGATGTATCCCTAATTGCAATTTTTTTTCCAAAAACTGTGGCAGATGTGTTTTTGTTGTTGTTATTGTTGTTCCAAAAACTGTGGCATGCATGTTTCAGTGTTTTGATTTTAGTATCATGGCCATTTATACTTGCAAGATTTTTTTTATTTTTCTTCTTCTTAAACTATGCTATACTTAAGAGTTTGAATAGTTAGTTCACAATTATATTTACAAAAGCCTACAGTTTGTCTGTTTTACTTACTCTGTTCTTCTCCCCTCTACCCATCCCCAAGAAGACTGACATTTGCAGCCTTCATCAAGAAACCCGCTTGGCTTTTCTGATGAAGTCCACTGTTAAGAGACATTTGCAGAAGAATCAAGGGAGACAGGTGGATGGTAGATCTGGAAGGGCAAGCAGAAAAAAATTGAGAACTTTTGAATGAAGAAAAAATCCCATAAGTGTGTGCTTCTTTATACATGGTAATGTGTTTACTTACTGCTTTCTAATTTCAATTAAGTTAGTGCCCACTGCACTAATTTGTTAGGGACATGCTTCCTTAGGAATAATAGAGAAAACACAGAATAGTCTACCAATTTCCAGAAACAGTGTTTTCTCTCTATGATGACTATGACAATTTTTTGCAACATACCAATCACTGAACAAATACTTCTTTTTTTTTTTTTTTACATTTTACCTCTGTTGGTGGGGGCTTGAAAGAGGAAATTTTGTGTATAACATTTGTTTGAATGTGTTAATTTCCACTGCTAAGGATTTATATATTTGTTTCATGAAACATTTGAGCTTTGTTCTTTTGTCCTAAGGCAAATCTATCAAAGTGTACATAACATTACAAATGAAAACAAACAGAGTATCTAATCCATACACCAACTCAGATATTAAGATTAACCAAGAGAAAGATCAGAAGCCAAATGCTGAAGTTTTTCAGAAGCATTGATTAATAAATGCGAGTATTACAAAGCTATATGGCAATTTCATATATATAGTGAAGTCTCCCGTAAAATTTAACTCTTTGTAAAAGAACTCTAAGAATTCTCTACAGCACTTGGCCCAAGAAACCATCTGTTTGAGGGGCACCTGGGTGGCTCAGTTGGTTAAGTGTCTGCCTTCAGCTCATGTCATGATCCCAGGGTCCTGGAATCAAGCCCTGCATCAGGCTCCTTGCTCGGCGGGAAGCCTGTTTTTCCCTCTCCCTCTGCCTGCCGCTCCACCTGCTTGTGCACTCTCTCTCTGTGTCAAATAAATAAATAAAATCTTTAAAAAATAAAAACCATCTGTTTGATTCCCACTTGGTCAGAAAATATTAATTGAATTGATAGTATGTAGGAAGCTCTGTGCTAGGCTGTGCACATATAACAATGAATCACTTCAAGGTAGGTAGAGGAATGAAAAGGCATTTTCAAAACAGAGTGTCATGGAGTTAAAGTACAGGATGCTAGGGGAGTATAAAGGATGGTTATGTAGTCCAGCACTGGGGGCATGAAAAGGGGAGTGATATATCAAACTCAAGTTATGAAGGGAGGCAAAGAGAACAATTTGAGGGGAGAGATGTCTAGGCAAAAACGGAGGTCCAGGAGTTGGGAAGGAGCTCGCTTGGGGCGTTTAAGCATAGGTAGCAGAAGCTTGGTGTTTCTGGAACTTGGGCATAATACTTAGAGGTTGGATGAAAGGGGAGTAGGCTAGAGAGAAAGGTGGTGACATGCTCATGAAGAGTTTCCATTTAAGATTAAATTAGGATTCATCTGCAAATATGGGGTGTCCTAAAAAGAATTTTAAGTGAAAATGGTAAGAATTACATTTTTTAATAGCTATTCCAGAAGCTATGTGAAAATGTGTTCAACGTGAGGGAATTTATATCGCCTTTTGTCGCCTGATGTCATTATGCTTTTTTCTAACTATTTGTGTCATTCTCATCAAAATCTTTACTTACTTAGTCATAATGCAAACTTCCTCCCACCTCCTTTGCTGGCATGGAAGTATTCTTACTTTGCATGTTTCTGTATGGAGGGTGACTCTTAGTAATGAGGCAGTTAGATATATACATGCTTCCTTCCCCTTTGTGCCAAATCAAATAGAATGGCAGAGTAGCATGGCAGTCTTTGTATCTGTTTTTACATGATTATTCAGTGAAGTGTTGTTTGTTCTCCTGTGGACAATGCTCCCTATTTGTTTTGAGATTAAATAATTTTAAGAAATTCTTTCCAGATGTGCCTCACTGCTTGTTCTGTCTTCTGTACTGGTTGTCCACAGAAACTGGTATCATAAGTTACATAAATGTGACAGTATGCTAAAGTCTTAATCAGACAGTAAACAAATTCTGTATGGCTTTGCTCTGGGCTTGTGCCAAGAGTCTATCTACAGAATGAGAGGCAGACAATCCCAGGTTCTTGCTAAAGAAATACGCTTTGGAGTTTAAAGAGGACTTTGTCAAGTCAATGCATGCAAAAAAGCAGTGGAAAAAGTCAAAAGCTCAGTTGAGCAAAGTTGAAGGATAGAGGGATTTGTTGGGTGCAACTGAAGAAGGAAAAGAAATCTATACATGACCTGGAAAAGAGTTGACCAATCTATAACCTGTCCAAGACTATAAGCTATTTGGCCTATGTGCAATATCTAGAAGTAGAAGATCAAAGTTTCCAAGTCAATAGATTAGGCACTGCAGGGGAAAGGTCAGAGGATCTAGCTGAAATACACACCAACTCCTTGATGATAATAGGGAACCCAGCAACAGTTAAAATATTCAAACTGGTCCAAGATATCCATGATTGTGCAATCTCATCTGCTGCCTTTTCCACTAAGGTGTTCTCAAACTTGCACAGTTCTTGCTATCTACAAAATAAATATCTCACCCTTGCAACAAAGAAGCAGGGAGTCTATACTGTTTGGAGTTGCTCCAATATTGTTCTTTAATTGAGCTTTCTTTTTAGTCATCCCTAAGCCACTGGATAAATATGTATGTGAACTTCTTTCCTGGAGCAAATGTCTCTTTGTTTTTCTCTTTGGGCTGCAAAGATTACTGACAAAAGCAAGTCATTTTTGTCTTAGATTTTTGTGCAGTGGTTCCTGTTTCACAAGCTTTGTTTCTGTTAACAGGTTTTTGAATTTCAACTTTGTTCCAATTATAAAGCTCTTTGAATAGGAATCCTAGAGCCTGTCCTTATTAGCATGCCATCAGGTTCCAATATATGTGTTAGTAATATTAAGTAAGAACTTCAGCTATGCATTCCAAAGCCTATTAACCTGAAACAAGGTAAGCAGTTAAGAAGCGCTAAACTGCTTTTGGAGACAAAATTCTATATGAATTGAAATCTAACAAAACACACATAAATAATTACTCATAATTCCATAATTCCACTGTTTAACTGTATGCATTATGTGTAGAAAAATTGATTTTTTCTTCTTTTTATATAATGTGACCAAAGCTGAACACACACACACACACACACACACACACACAGATTAATAATGAAAGGTCATAAGTTTGAGTTAAACCTGTGAACAAGTTTATTTCAGTAAAATCCCTTTGGGAATTTGATTCATATTTGGAAATTGGTTCTAGGTTAAATGCTCTGAAACTGAATTTCAGAAAAACTGGGAGTATTTTTCTTTTAAAGCTCGATTATCTTTTCTGTGGTGATACCCCTTTGGATTACCTGATCATTTCTCTTTCATTTTCTTCCTATTATTTCTCCCCGTTTTAAATAAGGACAGATAACTAAACATACCTCCACAACCTCACCCCCAATACAAAGAATGCTTAACTTCTGTTTTTGTTTCATCTGATTTTGTTTGCACGCCAAATCAATATTTTGGGTCCTGATCATTTTATGTATTCTCCTGTGAGTTACTCCCACTTTCTCTTCATCTCGTATGTGTGCGTGTGCTCAGTGAGGCTTAGAATTAAAGACTCTATTCTACACAATGCATCCACTCCATCAAGAGCCAAATTCTTATCTTGCTTTGAACCCTCAGGGATCATTGACTTCAAAAGAATATATTATGTTCCAAAGTGGCTCCATACAGCTGTAGAGGAAGGCATAAAATTGGTCCCGAGAGACTAGTTCCTCAATTCAATGTGATGTTATTCTGCTGCATACATAAGTAGCTCTGTCTTTCTCTCCGGTGCATGAATGTCTGTGTGTTTGTGATCAAGCATACTTGGGCAAAACAGAATTCTGGTATTCTTTCTGTTATTATTCTCAGGTAATAGTAGAGATAATATATCAAAATAAAAACTCATTAATATTTTAAACTGAAGGTGGTTTTATGATTTCTGTTATCTTTGAAGTGCAAATAAGCAGAAAGTCAGATTAAAAAACAACAACAGATCCACTGTGCATAAATGGCCAATTCTCTAGGTGCCTTCCAAACCAAGAAGTTTCCAGAGTATCAGTTTAGTTGTTTAATTGCAGTAATTATGATGAGGGTCTCAGATAGAAAGTAAAAATCACATTATAGAAAATGAAAGAAAAGTATATGATCACTGTGTGTGCATGAATGCCACCTGATACACACACACACACACACACACACACACATGCACACACAGACAGATATGTAACATCAATTTGTTTTTATGTAGTTTCATAGTTCAGCCTGTTTTCAAAGAAATCTGAATTCCTAGTCATGGAAGTATCTCTTTTAAACTTTCCCCTGCACAATCTAACTGTGCAAAATCATTTGGGATTTACATTTTTCTGTAGCACTTTTTTTCATAAAGTGTATTTTCTGTTAAAGTGTTAAGCAAAAAGATAAAACAAGTTCTAAGGTGAGATACATTTGGGAACTTTGAGGATAAAAAAATGCTAACCAAATTTCTTTAGTTTGTAGAACCTTCATTGTGCCACATTATTCTGCAAAAATAGGATATGGAGTATTCATCATTCTCAAATTGTAGTTGACCACAGAACCAAGGACACCCCACTATCCCAGCCCTGCCTCAGTGTTAGTTTGCCATTTTGCAGGAATTTTTGAACTTCTAGGTGTACATTTATGTTTAGTAAGAAGAATTTCATTTGATTCTTTTAAGTTTCCCCTTCTACATTTTTTAATCTTTTTTGTTAATTGCTTAAATATGAGCACCACTATTTACTGTCAAATACACTCATAATTTTGCATTATTTGACAGTTTGGATTTGTGCTGGTGTGTCAAGTTGGTGTTTTAGCCAATGGATAAAAATGGATGACTTTCCAGCTCTAGACATTTAAACTTTTCTGGAATATTATGTATGGGCATAGCTAATGAAGCTAAATGTTAGCAGCCTCAGTTGTAAATAAAAGAGCAGTATTTTTTGGATGTATGGAAAGACATTAATATTTTATTTATGCCCTTATAATTAGATGTTAATTAGATTTTAACTATCATTACCTATTCTTTCTTCTGTTGGCAGTATATGGGTATCCCATTAAATAATGCTATTAGGTGGATTATAATCTTATTATCTAACCATGTTGGAAATTTATGGTACACAAATCATATTTTGGCACATATTGGATTGGTATATAGAGAAAACACATTACAATGAGACAGAGATAGTTGTTAGTCCCAACCTTCTTCAGCCTAATGAATTAGGCATTAGTTGTACTGTCATTACTCTTTACCAGTGTTTTCCTAAAGAACCCAAGAAAAAATAGGATAGCAAAACCAATAATTATTTTAGTGGGCCAGATTTCTGCATCTCATTTCTGAATGTATACTTCATAATTTCCTGGATTCAAAGTGAGGAGGAAAGCAGTTTTATGTTTCTTTCCTAGAAGAGAAATGAGTGCAATATGAAACACTTGCATGAAATGACTTGCACAGCACTTTTCCTAACTTCTGATTGTGATACATAAGAAGTTACATATGCACCAATTTTTGACAGAAAGAACAGAATCCCATTTATTGGAATATAATAATAGGTGGGAGATATGCAAAAAGATGTAATTCTGAATCTCGGATGTTTTTTGAATGGTATGGACAGAATTTTTATATATAAAATAACCAGTCTAAATATTTCTCCATGTTTATTAAATTATGCTTCATTATTATAGTGTTTCAGGTCTGTAAATTTTGTTAAATTATATATATTTTCACTTCGAAAGAGTACTCATACCAGAAAAGTAAGATAAACTAATTAAAGGGAGCCTAATTTTTTGTCCCCTTGTATCGTTCTCTTTGACTATAAACACATAATGCCACAACTTTTGTAGTTTCAGTCAATACAATAATAATAAAATATTAACGGGTGCCTGAAAACCCATAAATTAAACAAAGATAGAGACAAAAATTGGGTGCGGTAGTGACCTATAGACGCAGCGCAAGAGTAAGAGAGGTGGTTTCAAAATATGTGATACTTTTCCTAACTAGGTTTTTTGCCAGTTCCACAGTATGTTTCTGAAAAAATTGAGCATTTGCTTGAATTTTACAGTTTCTGTTTACATTTTCTTCGGGAAAATAATGGCAACACACGAAAATGTACTTTTAAATTTGTTGAAGGAAACTTAGAGATTACAGGCAAATTACATAAATTAGAAATTGGTGAAATGAAATTTTAAGAAGCCTTTAGCAGAGCATATCAAGTGTTACTGTGAACATCTGCATATATGATGTGAAGACTAAGATGAATATTCCATACTGATGTCTGTGGTTTGGGATTTTCTGCAAAATAATTGTTGTTTTTGTTACCATCGTAGTAATTCACTACTAGTCATGTGCTAGTACTAGTACTACTAGTAGTAGTACATATGATATTGTACAATGAGCATTAGTAGTAGTAGTAGTAATAGTGGTAGTGATATCACCAACATTGCTATTATTTGCCATAAAACTTATGTGAGAACTCTTTTGAATATCAAGAGGTTGTCTTTTAATATTAGAGCCCATAAATCCAAATTAAGAGATATTTAAATGACCATATTTGGAACCCAGATAGGGTATGACTTAACTACATGAATAATCTCACATCTTAAGATCTCTTTTAGCCATAGATCTGTCATGGCTGCATAAATCTACTATTACAAAACAAATTAGGCCAAAGTATAGCAGGATTTTCTTCTCCTTAATCGTCCCTCCAAAGGATATTGGGAACCTACTTAGAATAGAAGAGTAAGTTCCTCTATATTGTATGATTGCTTAACAGAGCACTTCAATAAACCACATTCTATGGAATATAACATAACTAGGCTGTAGTTATGTTCCCATTTTAAGGACCAGTGTTTTTCCTTCAAAGACCGTCACACGCCATGAAATATGCCCATAGCTATTTTTCACTACCTTCTGTCTTGAAGTGCAAATATTATGTTTAAGCTGTCATTATTAATTTCCATAAACTTAGAGGTGAAATCAGTTAACATTTTGTTTTAGAAATATATAACTATCATATTTTACTTAAAGGGGGTACCTGCAGTCTATAGAGCACACCAGCTGTGCTGTTTTCCCAAAGTTCTCAAGAACATGGTAAAAATAAGAAGGGACATACATATTTTTGTAGTAGCATCAAGGGGATAACTTTTAAAATTTAGAGTAATTATTTTCTTATGAGAGAAATTTCCTCCAGTGGATTACTTTTAATAACAACCCAAATAGAGTATTTGAAATGTAATTACATTACTAGAATATTGATTTATAACAATTTTTACAAGAGAATACCTGATGTGTTAATAGACATATATCTGTAAATTATCATTTTACCCACTCAAATTGTTGGCTTAAAATAGAATCTCATAAATCTGTAATCACTATATGTTTTTTACAAAATGAGTCAGTTTTTCTTTAAGATACCCTGACTGCATCCAGCTTCATCTACTCAGTATTTGAAAACAACCCACCAGGAAAAAATATATATGAAGAAAAAAGAATGGGACTAGATTTAAGCAATGATTCTCAGCCAAATAAAAACTGCATTATTGACATTTTATGCCTTCTCATTAAGTTAGCATGAAGAAAATATAGAGAAGCCCATCCTACAGTCTATAATATTATCTCCTTCACTGGGCTAGAACCTCAATGCAATCTTACAAAATAAAGTGAAAAATATTCTTAAACAAATGGGCTTTTCTTTTGAACTGTGAGATATATACACACACACACAGAAATTCTTGTGTAAACTTTACCCATACTATTCCAGTGGTGGAAGCTGGTGAAAATCAATATCCCTTTGTCAATTAGGGATGCTTGCTGCAATGTTATAAAGGAAACTGAACTAGAGCTCAGTTTCTTTATTCTTTACCTCTGTCTGAATGCCCTTAGTTTCAAGGGATATGTGAACTCCATAAATTGTATTCAAAAAAAGTATATAATGAATTTTCCTGGATTCTCCGTAGAATTTTTAAACATGTCTGTGTAACCTCAAAATTATGCACTGCTTTTCAGGCCACTAAATCTTATTGCATTGATAACATCAGTAATATGGCTTCCTTACCTGCAGAACAACGTGGGGCGAGATGATAATAGGCTGAAGTAAACTGAAGTCTTGGCCTTCTTCAGCATGGAGTTTGATCTGGACTTTCTAGATTTCCTAAACCATGGATTTATTTTTCTTCATAACACTTATCACCCCCAACATATTATGTTTTATGTTTGTTTATTTTCTCCACTATGATCAAATTTCCAAGAGAAGGATATATTTTTTTTAATTGCACTACTTCCAGTATCTAGAAAAGTGCTTGATACATGGTGGGTTTGCAGTAAATCATTGTTCAGTGAGTGGAGGACACTCTATTCAGGAAAGTTTACTGGAGAATACAATGTGGCAATTAATTCATGATCGTGAATACCTTGTAAAACATGATGTTGTAAAACTTCTTTACAATAAAGGTATTTAAAAACATATAGCAAATGGGTAAAGCTAGTAATAACTGCAGGCCCATTAACTACGGAGGAAATAACATATAAGGGAAATTATGACTGTGATATATCTTGAAACAGCTCTATGGTAGCTTCTCTTCAATCTGGCCATCATCAATCCCTTTTCTTCTTGTATGTGCATGTATATGTGCATTCCCCCATCCAGAGCTGGAGTCTGTTCTTCCACACCTAGAATCCAGGATGGAATTTGGTTTACCAGTAGAATGGGTGAGAGTGATGTTCTGGGACTTCTGAGGCTGGGTTATTAGAAGAATCCTTGCATCTTTTACCTGGACTGATTAGAACACTTGCTCTGGAGAAAGCAAACGAATGTGTAAGAAATCCCACTACCCTGAAACCACCAAATGGTGAGAAGCACAAGCCACATGGACAGACCCAAGATATTAAGATGCCATGCGGAGAGAAAGAGAGACCAAGAAGTATTGGGGCACCGGACATTTGAATGAAGAGGTCATTTTGAAATTGTGTCCTCTAGCCCCGGATGCCCAGCTGATGCTGTCATGGATCAGAAACAAACTACTCAGTGAAGATCTTCCTGAATTCCTGACCCACATATCAAAAGCAAATAAAATACTTGTTTTGAGTCTCAAAATCTTGGGGTAGTGTGTTATGCAAAAGTAAATATGTGGAGCAAGTTCCAATACCATTACTAGACAGCAGAGAAACCAACACTCTGAGCTTCCAACACAGAAGAGAAGGGTGTATTTCATTCAGGCTAAATTATGCATGTGCTAACTGTACTGAAGTGTTTGACACAGATTTTAACTGAGACTGTTCTGGTTCAAAGGGCAAACTACAAAGAAATGACTGAAATAGTTTGATTATTGGGTCAGAGAATGCATCAGAGACTCAGATATTGCTTTGACATATATTTTTATCTTGTCTTGTTTTCTTGCATCATTTAGGTATAATATTCATAAAAGTGGCCCATTGCCCTGTACTGACGCTGCTAATGTTTTATTTATGAAGGTCTTTCTTTGCCTTTTAGCTAAGCTCTACAGGGATATTTCAATGAATTTTTAATATTCATTTTTACCCTCCCTTAAAGCAGAGTTACAAGTGTGTCTCACAGACAGCTATGCTGAACAACCAGGTATTTGTCAGACCGCCACATGAGTCATATTTTCAATGACAAAGCAGGTGGCTGCCCCAGAGGGGAACATAAAAGGAATCTCAGTAATCATGTCCTACTTGAGTTGCCTACATGCTGCTGACTCAACAGCTGGTTCTATCCAGAAGAAAACAAGGCAGGAAATAAAATACAAACTAGAAACAAACAAATTAAAAGAAATGTAATAAAACCACCACTGAAACAATAACTGCTTTTTTTTCTTTTCAAAGAATGATTTCTTAGTATGCATGCCTTAAATGAAAATGTCTAAAACAAATTACAGACAGAAATCTTTACACTTTACAGGACATTGGATCTGGTGTTTCATCGACAAAAGCTGCTAGGAAAATTGCAGTCATGTAGTCCTCAACTCCTTTCTTATTTGCTGAATGGAATATCTAAGTCCAGAAGAGTTCTAGAAGTTTTCAGTTGGGTGTTGGGCCAAGATCTGAGTCAGAAGTTTCCAGGCCACACACTCACCACATGATTTGCTGATAGCATCATTGCATAAAAGGAAATGTAACTTCTGAAAATGCCCACAATTAGATACTAAGTAGACACTTGTCATTCTCTTCTTTCATCTATGGGTAGACAAGAAAAGTCCCTCTAGTGGCATGTGGGGCCTTTTTAACAATCACCAGTGCCTCTGAATGTGTAAGTGGGCTTCTGCAACAAGATGGTTTTCCGTTTTTGATGAGACATACATTCTTTTTTTTTTTTTTTAAGTGAAGTTACATGAAAAGTTTGGAATTTCTGGATAGGTAATAAAATATGGAGCAATTCAGAGATGTCTTCTTCCCTAGATCACGTTGAAGCAAAGGAAAAAGAACCATTGTGTTGGAAGAGGCCATTGATAAGATTACATCCCCAGGTGAGACTAGGGAATATACCCATGGCTGTGCTGAAGATCCTCTATTTGGAAGTGACCACAAGAATGTCTTTGACATTAAGAGACAAGAAGACTAACAACACGTACTAGGAAGGAAGAGTGAGGACAAATAAGGAAAGGGAGCACAGGTAGATCAGTTTGAAAGGGCACCAGGGCCATGAATAAAAGGCAGAATGAGAGTTCAGCATTCCCACCATTTATGGTCTAAAAACAAATCGACAGAAAACATAACTGCAAGATAACGAAGTAATTTTAATATTTCCATGTTATAGTTATCAATGCCTGACAAAGTGGTTTTGCAGACCTGATCATGAATTCTGAATCTTCACATTATTCCATTTTTTATTGTATAAATTTGAGGTATACAACTTGATGCATGTATACATTGTAAAATAATAAGCACCATCAAGCTAATTAACATATAGATCTCTTCACATGGTTACCTTTTTAGGGGGGTAGGGGTGAGAACACTTAGGATCTATTCTTTCAGCAAATTTCAAGTATATAGTACAGTATTGTTAACTGTAGTCACCATGCTATACATTAGATCTCCAGAACTTACTCATCTTGCATAACTGAAACTTTTTACCCCTGACCAGCATCTCCCCATCTTTTAACCTCCTACCGGCCCCTGGTAACCACCATTCTAGTCTCTGCTTCTCTGAGTTTGATAGTTTGCCATCACTTCTGAAACAAAATCAATCCTTACTGCTGAGATTTTACTTTTCTGTACCCAGCCTTCTCCTACTATTGTTCTACAAACCAGCCATACTGGCCACCTCAACACCAGCTGATTTTCAGTCTCTTGCTGTTTCAATACATATACATACATTTACTCTTCATCCCACCTAGAACACCTGTCCTCTGTCCCATTACTGCGTCCTTTTGTCAGCGCCCACCATATACAACTTTACCTGTGTAAATTTGTCCTTTTTCGGCTTTCAAAGCATCAAGTAGTCATTCCCTCAAGGAAAACTTCACCACCCCTCTCAGAATGAGTTAGCAATCTATTCAAGTATTTATATTTAAGTTCTTGGCTGTGTATTAGTTTTATCACATTGTGGGTCAGCTCCTTCCCACATACTGCTAGGTTCGCTCATTTCGGGGCAAATGTCTGAACACAGCACTCTCTGTACTTCTGTGTATATATTTAAGCTTTGTCAACATACCATCATTGATTACGGACGATTTTAGCTCTGTATTAGGGCTTATTAAAATTCAGTACAGCACATGTCTGCTGCTCATGTAAAACTGTAGAAGTAATATCCGTATACAGAACCCGAATGCCATGCTCAATTAAATGCCAAGCACAATCCCAGTGCATCTGGTTGGTACATGCTCTGGTCACAGCCTAATAGTCAATTGTACAATGACAAATAAATGCATAACATATCATGTTATGATAATTTTGTATTTTAGAAAATCTTAGCAGTTTCATATTTTGAGGCTTTGTGCTTGAATTTTTTTATCATGGAAAGTAAACAGTTCCTTCGATATTGTTAGTGATCTAACGTGAAACAAAAAGTCTTATTATTCTTTTAAGCTGCTTTATCAGTTTAATTGATGAGTACAAACATGAGCTATTAAAAATGCAACTTCTTAGCCCGTGAATCAGAATTTCTCCATGGTCAACAAACCAAAAAGTACCAATCAATTATATTACTTTTTCCATCATCTTTAAGCCTGGATGTACATTTTTATGTATAGCTAAAGAATGTCATCTCTCTTGATAAACTCTTTTGTGCATAAATGTTATGCCTTTAGATTTATAAACCAGATTTATAAAATATCACTTTAAGTGTATAAACCATATTTATTTCAACAAAATACCACTTTAATATTTAGCAATTCCAATTTGTGGTATGAACTTTTCCCTCCAACCTGGGATATAAAAATGACACATCTCTTTTCTTTATTTAAAATTATATTTTTAAAAATTATATTTAATCTGCTTTATGTCTCCAAACCGCTGATGGGAAGAAATTCTATTTCAGTCATTATTGGGCTTCTCTCCTCTGTAGGGTCAGAAAAACATCCTGAAGTTATTGTCACCATTGATATGCCCATGGTCCATGTGGTTCCTTCAAAGGGAGACAGGTTCACTGCCTACCCAGGAAATGGCCTGAGATTAGGACAGGAGTCCTTAAGGTGTCATGCCATCTTTCCCCCATTAGAGAACTAGAACCAGGAGGAAACACAAACAACTTGTGGAACCCGCAAAATTCTGTCCCTCCACAGTCTGGGGTTGAGTTTCTCAAATGCTCACTGAACTTTGGTCCCGGATGTTACCATCCCTTTTTTTTTAATGCCTCAGGGATCTCTAGGGATGTAAAGTGGAATGTTTAAAGGATCCTCTTGGGGTGCCTGGGTGGCTCAGTCGGTTAAGTGTCTGTCTTCGGCTCAGGTCATGATCCTGGGGTCCGGGTTGGAGCCCCACATTGAGGCCCACGTCGAGCCCCGCATCAGGCTCCCTGCTCAACGGGGAGTCTCTTTCTCCCACTGTCCTTCACCCTGCTTGCACTCTCTCTCTCTCTCAAATAAATAAATAAAATCTTAAAAAAAAATGAAGGATGCTTTTTCCAAAAACCAACTATAAAACTGGACAAAATTGTTGATAACAATTCAAGTTTCTTGAAGTTGACTAAACATAAGCACACATATTGACTCACCTTTGGGTAAGAACAGTGGGAGTCTAGCACTTCCCAGGGGCTGCTCTCACCAACCCCTCTCCTTGCCCAGTGTCCAGATCAGTAGGCACTGTGCTGCTGCTAGGAGTGGACAACCCATAAAAACCAGTTGCTTCACTGGGAAGGGACAGGCTTGGTTTTGATCAAGGGACGCTGAAGTCATGCCCGGTAGTGTTGGTGAGTAAAAATAGCAAAATTTGTAGGAAATAAAGAAAGCTGACAACACTTCTAACCTGAGATAGCAGTTGTCCTTGGAGTGAGCAATAAACTGTCTGACCAGCCAGAAACTTAATAGGCAAATCCCTGAAATGAGAAGAAAAAGCCATGGAAGGGCTAGATCAGCTTTCCGCAAATCCGTAGCTGACTGGGGGAAGCTACCCCAGAGAGGAGAGATAGACTTTAAAATACCAAAGTCATCATTAAAAAGAAGCATAAAGAACTGTGAATAATTTAGACCCCTACCTAACACCATCTACAAAAATCAAATAAAAAATGTATTTTAGGTTAAATGTAAGAGCTAAAACTAAATTATTTCTAATAGCAACCATAGGAGAAAATGAGACCTTGGATTAAACAAAGACCTTAGATATGACACAAAAAGCCAATCTATCAAAAGACAAAAAAAAAAAAAGATTGGACCTCATTAAATTTAAAATGTTTTTGTTCTTTAAGAAAGACTTATGCGAGTAAAATATAAGACTGGGAGAAATACTTACAAATCATGTATCTGATAAAGGATGTATATTCAAAATAATGAAAGAAATTTTGCAACTCACTAAGAAGGTGACAAGCAACCCAGTTTAAACATGGGCAAAGTATTAACACATTTCACCTAAGAAGATATATGAATGGTTAATAAACACATGTAAAGTTGTTCAATGTAGTTAATATTCATTTTGTCATTTTGCCCTAAAAGTCTCTAGTGAAATTTAAATGAAATACTACTAGACATCCACTGGAAAAGTTATCACCAAAAAGTCTGATGATACCAAGTGTTGGCAAAAACATAGAGAAAAATTAACCTTTATATGATCTTGGTGGGAATGTAAAATGGTAGAGATTCTTTGGAAAAGATTTTGACAACTTCTTAATAAGTTAATAATAAGCTTAATTCCATTCTTAAGTGTGTGAGATATCAAAACATAGGTCTACACAAAGTCTTCTATGCAGATGCTCATAGCAATATTATTCTGAATAACTAAGAACTGGAAACAATCCAAAAATCTATAAACTATTGACTAGATTAACAAAATGTGATATATCTATAAAATGAAATTCTGTTCTGCAGTAGAAAGAACAAATTGTTGATACATATTACAACATGAATGGACCTCAAAAATTTTATGCTAAGTGAAAGAAGTCAGGCTACAAAAGACTATATACTCTATGATTCCATTTGCATAAAATTTCCAGAAAAGGTGAGTCCATAGAGATAAAAGTAGATTAGTGCCTGAAGCTGAGGCGGGAATGGAGATTTCCTGCAAATGAATACAAAGAAACTTTTTGAGTGATTGGTCTACAACCATACAGTATTATGGCAATAGTTGTAATTATAAATTTCATTTAGAATATTGAATTGTGCATTTAAAATGGGCTTATTTTATAGTATCTGAGCTATAGTAAAAAACAACTGATAAAAAAACTAACTCACTTCTCAGTGGTCTTTAGAAAAGCAATACTTGAGTCTTTCAAGGAGGTTGCTGATACTAAGATTAGTTAGAATTTTCTGATACTCTCATTTCATATTGCATGTTACATTTATGTGAAATTGGCTTGTGCTACTTAAAACGTTTGGAAATTAAAATAATTATAATATTTTTTCAGTTTATGTTTTTAAAACTATTAATACTTAAGTATGGTTGAGTGATGTATTTTTGATAAATGGAAATATTTTTGTTTTTGAAAAGGGAAGAATTAAATTATTTGGAAAACCTTCCAAAAAGGATCTTCTATGTCGTGACTTGACTAATACTTAAAGTTAGGTTTTTAGGGGCGCCTGGGTGGCTCAGTCATTAAGCGTCTGCCTTTGGCTCAGGTCATGATCCCAGGGTCCTGGGATCGAGCCCCCCCACATCGGGCTCCCTGCTTGGTGTGAAACCTGCTTCTCCCTCTCCCACTCCCCCTGCTTGTGTTCCCTGTTTCACTGTGTCTCTCTCTGTCAAATAAATAAATAAAATCTTTTAAAAATACTAGGTTTTTGGTTTTAGTAGATTAAATCAGCAAAATAAACTGTTTCCTCCAAGTCATAGAAAATGACAAATTTGTTAACATAAATTATAGATGTATTTCTTTATAAAACTAATGCAACTGGTATTTTCCTAGAACTCTCCAAGTTGAGAGTGTATGAATTGGTCATAATTATCCCATTGCAGGAATATCAAATCATTAAGTTCTCCATTCAAGGCTTTAGTGACAGTGAGGTAATCTCACTTGTGCTTACGGATGACATCCTCCAGCCTACCCTGTAGCTTTCTCCCCGGCTTCTCCCTGTAAGGGCCACACAGGTCCTTAGCTATGATGCTGTATAACCTCCTTCTGTAAGCTCCTTGGCTGAGAGCTATGCTGTTGTTTTACACAATTCTTAAAATTAACCATGAGTTGCTATTATGATGAAAATATTCTGATCTACTTTTCATCAATGGCTATGCTGAAATAGAGAACTACCTTCTTTATCCATTCACTTTGCCCTTTTTTTACTAATTATAAAACAGGCCTTCCTTCCCTTCTTATTGTTTTGTTTTTTCAGATAATCACTATTAGAATACTCAGCCCCAGTTTTCAAAGATAGCAGGCCAAACAAATGAGCTAAAGCCCGACGTTCTCAATATCATACCTCCCCTTCGTTCGTTTTCCTTTTCCTAAGTAACAAACTACCCATAATGTTAGAGACTTAAAAGTTTTTTAAAAAATGTTCATTTTTGTTGCTCATGGATCCCCAGGTTAGATAGAGTGACTGCTTCTTTAGGCTCTCAGTTTTGTTCAGGTTGGCTTCATATGTCTCCATGATTCTGGGTCCAGTGGTTACTATGGAATACACTTCTCACTAATGATCATAAAAGATCAAGAGAGAAAACTAAATCAAGAAAGCATTTTTAAAATCTCTCCCTACATCATATAAACTGGCCAAATCCAACTCAACAGAGTGGGAATATGTTTTCCATCCAGATGGGGAGACATTTCAAATTTCCATGACTGAAAAGCATGACCGTATTGCGAGGAGTAAGAATTGGAACAGCAATCTAGTGTATCACATATCCCTTCAGCGGGAATCTGTTAGCTCAGAACCAAGTGTGTATGTCTCGACCTTCTTCCTTCTCTTCCCTACAGACGTTTCTACCTATAAAAATAGACCCTGTCAGTCCTATTCCATCAGTTAGCTTTTGCTGCTTTATGTTTTATGTATAACCACAGACATCTCAATACCATGCAACAATAAACATGTATTTCTTAATCACATATTTGCACTTGTCTGGAACAGCTCTGCTTCAGGCTGTCCTTCAATGGGACAGCTAGGTGGCTCTCTTCATGATTGAATCAAGGGGAAGTGTCTATGCTCAATGTATTTTTCTTATGAGTTTCATTCTTCTGCATGTGGCTGTCCAATTTTCCTCAAAAAATTAAAAATAGAGCTACCCTATGACCCAGAAATTGCACTCCTGGGTATTTACCCCAAAGACACAGATGTAGTGAAAAGAAGGGCCATATGCACCCCAATGTTCATAGCAGCAATGTCTACAATAGCCAAACTGTGGAAAGAGCCGAGATGCCCTTCAACAGACGAATGGACAAAGAAGATGTGGTCTATATATACAATGGAATATTACTCAGCCATCAGAAAGGATGAATACCCAACTTCTACATCAACATGGATGGGACTGGAGGAGATTGTGCTAAGTGAAATAAGTCAAGCAGAGAAAGTCAGTTATCAGATGGTTTCACTTATTTGTGAACATAAGGAACAGCATGGAGGACACTAGGAGAAGGAAGGGAAAAATGAAGGGGAGGAAATCGGAGGGAGAGATGAACCATGAGAGACTATGGACTCCGAGAAACAAACTGAGGGTTCTAGAGGGGAGGGGGGTGGGGGGATGGATTAGCCTGGTGATGGGTATTAAGGAGGGCACGTACTGCATGGAGCACTGGGTGTTATACGAAAACAGTGGGTCGTGGATCCCCACCACATCAAAAACTAATGATGTACTGTATGGTGACTAATATAACATAATAAAATAAATAAATAAACAAATAAAAAATAAAACATACACACCAAAAAAAAAGAAAAGGCAGTTGGACAAGAAGGCAGCCAAATTGCATAAGCAATACCAATACCAACTTCAGCCCATGTTACATTGCTAACATCTAATTGGTCAAAGCATCACATAGCCAAACCTAGAGTGAAGGGAAGGAAAAGTACATCTGATGCCTCATGAAGCTATAGTTGGCTACCTTAGTCACAATGAGTCATTTCTATCACATATACCCTGAGGCTGTGTCACTTATTTTTGATTTAGCGTGCTAGTTTTATTTAAAAGCACTGACATTTCTGGACCTCTATATCCCTGCTTAATTTCCCTTAAATTGGCCAGTTCTGTTTTGTGCCCATCTTCCTTTTGTTGTAACTGTCATGGTAGCTAGCTCATGCTTTCAAATCTTTGCATACAAACTTTTCTTGCACCAGTGTAGCAAGTTTATTAGGTACATTGTCTGGAGTGCAGTTTTACCAAATGTTTTTCCACTACAGAATAGAGGTTATCATTTTTGCAGCCTCAGGTAAAAGTGTTTTGTTGTTTTTTTTTTGCCAAAATTCAATACAGTTAGTTTATGTTTTTTGTCATGACACCACCCCTATCCACACACTAAAATCACTGTTGGTCAAGGTTTGGTCACAAAAACAGAAGCCACTCTATATATTCTGAATTAAAACAAAGCTTAATACAGAATTAAGTTGAAAGAACACAGAGGTCAGAGAGGTTGCAGCATGGGTCCAAGGATTTGACACTGAAACAGTTGGGAGGTGGTTTTCACAAGCTAACCAGGCCGTTGCTGTGCCTCTTTATCTACCTACAAGCCTCAATGCAACCCCTCCTAGAGAACAATGGTTGCTGCTTTTCATCTGCCTTCCAAATCTTACATGAATTCCTCTTTTGGGCAAAGAAACCAGAAAAATAAAGAGGATTCCAGGAAACGTAATAACTGGCCTTACAATATGGGGGAACTGAGCTGACAATAGAAAATCCAGTATAGTCATGTTTTCACAGATGTTTACACGTGGATCTGCGAGATTTAAAAAAGTTGAGTTTCTTACTCTGAGATCTCCAGGCACTCTAAATTAAATCAAAATACTTATGCATGTACACTAAGGATTTAGGACATCAACCTGGACTGAAATGGACTAAAGAAGAAATTATGGGACACACATATACACATTTTAAAACAACTATTTCCTCCGTTGAGCAGAGTTTGACTGAAGCCATTACCCAAGATAAGTATATGTGTCCAGTGTTTTAATAACGGTGAAAAAAATCAAACATCACCACCAATGTACCAAAAATATCTTTGAATGGGTTTATTTCCTATTCTCTTTCTATTTTGTTAATTAATTTTATTCTAACCCCTTTCATGTGCTGTCTTTCAAAATACACACCTCCCCACACACACTCACATATATATGTATATAATATTTAAATTTAAGAACCAATGTAAAAGTATCTATTATTTGGGACAAGTATACCATTAATCAACATAAAACATATTTATTTGTGTAAGCCTAGAGATATTTCCATTTTTTCTTTTTTTTCTTTCTTTCTTTTTTTTTTTTTTTAGAGAGAGAGAGGGTGGGGAGGGGCAGGGGGAGAGGGAGAGAGAGAATCTTAAGCAGGCTCCACACCCAGCACAGAGCTCAAGGCACAACCCTGAGGTCATGAGCTGAGCCGAAATCAAGAGTTGGATGCTTAACCAACTGAGCAACCCAGGCACCCCTAGCCTGGAGATACTTCCTGATTGGAAGTTTGAGCATGAAATTCCTATAAAAAAGTGTATTTCTGCCAGGTTAATATTGATAATCTTGAACATCATACTGGTAGGTTGGGAAACAAGAATAAAAATGGAAAATTAGGGACTTAATGAGCATCCTGTATACTTCATGCTTCATAGTGACAAAAGTGATTATAGATATTAAAAGTTGGTTTACAGTAGGGGATAGTAGAAAAAGTGTCAATATTAGAATATGTGAATTTTGGTTTGTTTTTTTTCTCACTAAATGTGTGATTTGTACTAGTTGATTAAACTAAGACCTGCTTTCCTGAATTATAAAATAAAAGATTGAGACTAGATTGTCTCTCAGGTAATTGTCAATTCCAAATCTATGATTATGAAATATTGAAGATATTTTAAGCATATAATTTAAACTTAGAAAAATAAAGATTAAAAGTAATCCAAACATTTATATATTTTTTTATTACTGTCTGAAAATTATCCCCAAACAGCGATTTAAAACAACAAACAAGCGTTCCTTATTTCTCACTATCCTGAGGGTCAGCAGAGAAGTTCTTCAGGTCTGCGCTGGTTTGTCTGGGGCCACATAGTTTAGGAGGGCATCCATTGCTTGTTAGGTAGTGAAAGGCAAGTTGGCTAGGGTAAGATGGTTTAGTCCTACTGCACATAGTCTCTCATTTTCCTGTAGGTCAGCTGCCAAGCTTTTCCATGTGGCAGTGATAGGGTCCAAACATCAGCACGAGAAGGCAAGTCCAAATGAGTGCTCTTCAAGCCTCTGCTTGTATTAAATTTGCTAGCATCTTATTGGCCAAAGCATATCACACAGACAAGCCTAGTTCAAGACATGAAGAAATGGATCCTCCTTCTTAACGGAAAGAGTAGCAAAATCACATTGCAATGAGAATATGAATACATGAAAGGGAAGAATTTGTGACCAATTTTGCAATCTCCCAGCCATCCTGTTCTTCAGCCAAACTGAGCTACATGTTTCTTAAATATAATTCATACAATCTTCCAAATTTTAGTTTGTTCATATATTTCTGGACCTCTAAAACTTCCTCTTGTACTTATAAATTCTTGCAGTTCCTACAGCTTGTAGAGCATGGAGTTACTTAGCAACTGCCAGTTTTTTTATTGGCATAGGTAGAGAGAATAAAAAGATGAGACAGTGCCTGGATTTTGCAGGTGTCAAGCAGGCTTCACAAGAGAAGACCTACACTAAAGGATAATGCAAGGATGCTAGATCTGTAGAGCTTATGAGGACATCTTAAGGCAAAAATGGGCACAGAAAAAGAATATGCGAAAATAAGCTATTTTGTTCTCAATTTTATCTAGCCCAGAATCTTTTCTTTTACAATGCAGTTGAGGAATGAGACTACCCACATCAAGAACTATTTGTGTTAGGATTTTAATGCATAGGCATTACAAAATTTGGAGAGACATGGTGTGCTCTTATATTTAAAACTTTGTAGAAAGAAGGCATGTAATATTAGACTTATGAAAATGTAGGGGTCTATAAAGGGAAATAGCTACACTACATGATTCTTGTTAGTTTGAACTAATAAGGTCATGAAATGCAATTCAGATTTTACAAAATCGTTACATTTTTGTTCTCTCCATGACAGAGTTTATATGTTTGTTTATATTTCTGAATGTATCAACCCATGAAACTAGAAAAACCATTTGGAAAAACAATAAGATCTTTCAGTTTCCTAAAATATTATCAGTATTTGTTATAAATAATATTAGAAACGTGTAAATCCTATTTATTTTTAAATATGCAAATGGGAAAATTTTACAGATTAGCCTCAGAATAGGTTTTATGTTTACTTTGGGCAATTTTAAATGATCTTCCAAGTCACTTTAATTTGTAATTTTCTGCACTCCACAAAATTTAACAAAACTTTCCTCGGCTTTAGAGCTAGTCGAATATATCATTTAGACTACTGATTAAATATTCAAATATTTAACCAAATATATTTGTTATTTGGGTTAAGTTTTAGTCCAGATCACATAAATAATGTCACATTCATTCAAGAAATCTTTTTTAAAAAATTATCCATCAAATGGAATATATAAAATTTTAAAAAATATTGGTCATAAAAATTGGAGAAGGGTGTCAGGAAATACTTACAATAAAATTCTAGATGCTCAAGTGTTTGGATACCTTACAAGTGTTTGTGATTGCTTACATGACTTCTAAATATTTGAAAGTTATAGTGAAAACAACATGTGCTTTTTACCAGCTAGAGATAAATGGCAGCTCCACCACATAATTGATGCTTGATTTTAGGCAAAGTACAACTTCTCTAAACTTTAATATCCTTTTATTATAAGAAGACTATAATAATACCAGCATTCAGAAAGTTGTATTCTGAATGAAATAATTTAATGCATGTTAAAGCCCTTTCAAATTGTACACAAATACATAATTTTAGCTCAATTTTGTATATTTATGCAAGAAGAACAATATATAAGGAATACCTAATTTTAAAATGTCCATAGTAATAATAATAATTATAAGTATCATTTTGCTTATTTTGGGCCAAACACTGAACAAAGACTTTAAAATTATTATCTTTACTCCTCATCATGTCCCTATAAGGTAGTCTTTACACATTTTACAGTTGAAGAAACAGAGCCATTTTATTTATTTATTTTTTAAAGATTTTATTCATCTATTTGAGAGAGAGCGAGTGAGAGAGAGAGCAAGCGAGCACAAGCTGCAGAGGATGACAGGGAGAAGTGGTGGGGCCCCATCCCGGACTCCAGGACCTTGACGGACCATGACGTGAGTTAAAGGCAGACTAATCGACTGAGCCACCCAGGTGCCTTGAAACAGAGCCATTTTAGTTTTGTTTCATAATATGCCAGTTTCATGTATCTGCTTTTCACCATTATGTCAGCTTTTCCAATGTCTAGTCTTGGAATAAATATAGGGTAAATATAGTTTTAAAACACTCTAAGCTGTAATTTTTTAAGAAGTAACACACAAGGGGCGCCTGGGTGGCTCAGTCAGTTAAGTATCTGCCTTCGGTTCAGGTCATGATCCTGGAGTGCTGAGATTGAGCCCCTCCTCAGGCTCTCTGCTCAGCAGGGAGCCTGCTTCTCCCTCTCCATCTGCCCTCCTCCATCCCCCGCTTGTTTTCTCTCTCTCAAATAAATGAATAAAATCTTTTTTAAAAAAAGTTACCCACAAACTGCATAGTATATTAAAGTTTCTGAGATATATTATAATAAATATTTTTCTTTAAGTGTGTTAGTGTGTTTGAACCTGAAGTTCCCAAATGAATTGATTAAATTACACACTTCTTGTGTTCACTTCTGCTTGTCACTTCTGTGTGCATGGGTACATGGGTATGTACATATATGTGTGTTACAGCAGGGGCAGGCTTCTAGGTCATACTGTAGTCAAACTTCATGGTTTTATGGTCTAATTATAACATTCAGATATTTATATTTAATCTGGATGTTCAAGTTATTTTCTTCTAACCTAGTGTCTTCTTTGGTATATGCATGTGGCTTTAGTCACTGCACGGTACGGTGTGTAAACCTTTCCCCATCTTTGCATTTAGAGATCATTCCTATGAGACTATAACTAAAAAAGTACTTCCTTTAAGAAAGATACTTTAGATTTGTCAAGAAATCATGTAATATCTATGTTTTCCCCCACGAAGTAGAACTTTCGGATGAGCCCATTTTGAGACTTGATGTTTTTGATGCAGTCGCTTCATGATTTTAGTGCTAGCAGTTTTCCACTGAAACATCACTGTTTCACCTATCATTTGGGTTTCTGACCTTTGTCAGTAATGCCTTTTAAGTAACAGTCTTGCTGGGGTTGGATGGGAGAGGACATATAGTGGCATATTTGGAGGATTGCAGATGGAAAATAATTCATAGTGGCTTGATCAAAGCTGATAGTTAGAGATCGACTTGCAGACTTCAAAAGATGTAATAAAGTTGTTTTGGGCAATATTAGAACACTGAATGGATTTAACACTTTCACATCTTTGTTACATAAAAAAAGAAAGTAGTTCGACTCTACTATTTTGTCTTTTACTCCACCGATACCACTCTTCTTAAGAAATCATTACACATTGATAGTTTTGCTATCTGAGAGTACATTTAAATATCCTTTTGGAAAATTTCCTGGCTATTCTTTCATTATACTTCTCTATATAAGTTTCAGAACCTATTTGAAAATTTCATGATAAATATAATTACATTATATTAATAAATTATTTTAGAAAGAACCAATATTTTTCTAATATGGAATATTACCATTCTAATTTTATATTTATATTCCTCTCATATTTGGTATATTTTATGTAGTATCTAGTGAATTTTTTTAGGATTTAAAGTTATAATTAGTATTATCACAATTATTAATGAACATATCTGGTGTAAATGAGATCTATTGCAAGTTGAACATGATGTTTATTCACTTTGCTATACTTACATTGCTTCTTTTTTATTTCATTTAACTCTTCAGGATTTTTTACATAGGCAGTCATATCTTATGCAAATGATAACATGTTTTTGCTCTTTCTCTTCCTCCCCATTATTTATACCTTATTTCTTTTTCATTTCTTATTACTTAACTGCCTTATAGTGCAATGTTGAATAATAATACAGTGGTAAGAATTTATGACTTATAGTTGACTTGATGGGTAATGTTTCTAACGTTTAATTAGTAACTGAAACAGAATTCCAGTAACTTTTCTTTATCAAGTTGTGTGTGTGTGTGTGTGTGTGTGTGTGTGTGTGTGTGTGTCTGATCATTAATTTCTGCCATGCCTGTCTTTTTAGGAGTTTGTTATCAGTTGTAAAGGATACCATTATATTTCTTCTGTCAACACTAGCTATTCAGATTTTTATTTCTTCTTGATTTTAATTTAAAACATAATGGCAAAACCATTTATTACATGTAGTTCTTTAAATTACCGCAAAGAATGATAAAGAGGATTGTTTTATTCTATGTAGGGATACACTATTTCTGATGTTACTGTGTCTTTTCATTTCGTGTTCAGATTTGCCACAGAGCGTATTTTACTAACCTTTTAAAGGAATCCCTTTTAAATTTAATCTATTGAATTTAATATAATAAAATGCTATTGTTTCATATACTTTTTATTTTATTTTTATTAAAGATTTTCCTTTAGTGGGCTATTTTTTTCTCTTTTCCTGAAATGGATCATATATTCATTTACTTCCAATATTTCTTTTTTTTCTTCCAATATTTCCTATTTTTGTTTTTTTTTAAGATTTATTTATTTATTTTAGAGAGAGAGAGAGTGAGCAGAGCGAGAGGCAGAGGGAGAGAAGCAGACTCCCTGCTGAGCATGGAGCCCCACATGGGCTCCATCCCACAACCCTGAGACCATGACCTGAGCGAAATCAAGAGTCAGGCGCTTAACAGACTGAGCCACTCAGGCACCCCAAATACTTATTTTCTAATAAATTTATTTATAGCAAACAGTTCTGCTTTGAACTTCTCTGAGATTTAAACTTAGTGACTTAAAACAATCATTTATTTCAGTCATGTTTTTGTCGGTCAGAAATTTAGTAAGGGCTCAGCTGAAGGATCACTTCCAAAACAGCTTCTGTACTCATATGACTGGCAACTTAGTGTCTCTCTTTCCATGTGACATCGGATCCCCAGGTTTTTGGGGTTTTCCCATAATGGTAGTCTTAGGTAGTGAGTCTTCTTCTGTGGAGCTTGGGCCTCTAACAGGAAACATTCCAAGTGATATCAGGTAGAAGAAGCAAACAGACAGGGCTTCATTTCTGCAGTATTCTATTGGTTAACGCAATCAGATTTGTAACCTCTACTTCTTGTTGGGAAAATGTCAGAGTGTTTGTGGCTCTCTTTATTTCTCCACATCCTCTTCAGCTCTGTATTCTAGCCCTTTATTGTATATTCTAAATAATTTATCATTTCAGGTCTCTTATTCTCTAACAAGTTATTTGGAACAGAGTTAGACTTGTCTTTTCTCCCTCCCTCCCTCTCTTTCCCTCCCTCCCCTCCCTCCCTATTTCCTTTCTTTCTTCCTTTTTTTCTTTCTTTCTTTCTTTCTTTCTTTCTTTCTTTCTTTCTTTCTTTCTTTCTTTCTTTCTTTCTTTCTTTCTTTCTTTCTTTCATAAATGTTTACATAGTGGCTTTTAAGCTATTATTTAAAAATATTTTGTAGAGCATGCATCTCTTGATATCTGGGTCATGAGTTCAAGCCTTATGTTGGGCGTAGAGATTACTTAAAAATTAAAAAACTGGGGCGCCTGGGTGGCTCAGTTGTTAAGTGTCTGCCTTCAGCTCAGATCATGATCCCAGGGTCCTGGGATCCAGCCCTGCATTGGGCTCCCTGCTCCGTGGGAAGCCTGCTTCTCCCTCTCCCACTCCCCCTGCTTGTGTTCCCTCTCTTGCTGTGTCTCTCTCTGTCAAATAAATAAATAAAAAATCTTTAAAAAAATTATTAAAATATCTTAAAAATTTTTAAAAAGTTTTCTAGTCTTAATTTCTGTTGGATAAAATATGGCCAACATAAATATTGATTTTTTTTAAGTTTTTTGACATTTTCTTTGTGACCTAATGTATACCTATTTTTTAATACCTCTGAAGGAACTTGGTTTATTGAACTATTCAAATTAATTACTCTATGATTTTATTTACTTCTCCCTATTTTGGCTATGTATTTATGATGTGAAATGTACCTGATTCATTTTGTATTTGTTACAGTTCATGCCTTAAATGTACTGAAGTTATTAGGTTTATAAAGATGATTGATATTTAATTTATTTACAACTTTTATTATAAAGCAGTATTGTTCTTATGTAATACATGATTCGTGTATTTTATCTAATAATAATACTAACATCTATTCATCACATCATTCTTTTCTCATATGCTCTTTATAAATGTAACTGTTGTATTTTCTATAAAGAATTCTTAATCATTCAAGTTGAACCCCATTTAAAGGTTAACTATGTATCCCCCTAATGTGAGAAAATAAAATCCATATTTTGAAGGGAACAGAAGCTTTTTAACTTAAGTAGCTAAACTTGCTTGCTTCAGTAATTTTTTTAATATCCTTTGAGTTTGTGGAAATCAGTTCTTGTGCCCCGAAGTAATCACACAAGGGAAGTCTCATCTGTTGGTAGTCAGCCACAATTCAGGGAGAGACTTGTGAAATCTTGTTTTAGGATGGCAGAGTTTCCACATAGCAAATTTCAGAAAATGTCCCAAAAGGCAGCTTAGCAATAGCCACCAGCCACAAATCTGTACAACAGTCAGCAAAGAAAGTACAAGCTGTCACACAGAATTGCTTTCAAAAAGCTCTTTACTTGTTTGATAAAGAGACTTGGAATGCTTTGTTCAGTTCTGTTTCTTCAGAGCAAACCCTTTTCTCTTAGCTTTTAGCATTCAGTTGTCATAGTAAATGCCTTGATAAATTCTTTTCTCGGTACCCTTTGAGATAGTTTGATTTCACAGAATACTTAATCAAATTGCATTTGATTATTGTGATAATTATCTGGTTCAATATGATCATATAATTCTAAAATCAGGTATCAATATATGTGGTTATGCATTTTCAGCTTATTATAACCTCTTTAATCTACATCCTTTAATTATAAACATTAAGTGAAATAGTAACTCAGATAAAACAGCCTAGAAATAATCAGATTACCAAATTAAATGCATTTCTAACATTTTGTGGCAAAAATTTAAATAAAAGGTAATTTTAATTTTCTCCCATATAATTCTATAAATATGTAATTATCCTACATATGATAATATATTTAATATAATTTACTTTTATTTTATAAAGCTTACTGAAAACATTCACCTTCAAGTTCAGATTTTCCAGTTAAAGTCAAATACACTTGGTGGACAAACTTAGATATGTAATGGAACTATTTTACACCACCTGGTGATGGACAGTACCTATATTTATATTAAATAATAACAATGTTACATCATTATGTTTATATTATATATAAACATACATATCTATCAGTATGTATGTTTTTATTACATAATTTTCTTGTTTTAGAATCTCTGCTCACTCCATGATGTATTATATTAATCACAAACTTTATTAGTATCTACTGTAGTTTGAATTCTAGAGTAAAATATTTTAGTCATAATGAATAGATAAATTCTTAAATGCTATTTGAATGTCAATGAGTTTTATAACATAGCTCTTTAATGTGGCTGTGATGTCAAAACATACATCATTGCCTATTCTTCCACTGCCCTGAGTACTCTAAGATGTTAGGCTTTTGATTAATTTCATAATTTTCTGACCTCAAATACGGGTATTAACCATTAATTTCCCTACTTCATGTAGTTGAGAAAAATTGTATTTTCACTCACTGGAAATTGTTTAAGTACTATGTTATCAGATGAAGGAATTTGTTGGAACAATTGATAAATATCATCTGTAATTCTCTCAGGATCATATGGCTTCAGTGAAGGGTAGAATCAACAGTGTGAGCGTTGGATGGATGGGAAGGAAGAATAAATCAACGGTAGAGTTGAAAATGACACAAAATAAGTGTCCAACTTAAGAATATATCAAACACAGTTATCCAGTTTGGAATCCAGAAAAATAATATCTTTATTTGAATATCAATGATATGCTACTGAATGTAGTAACAGGTCTCAGCACATCTCAGGATTCTGGTGCCCTGCAGTAATGAAGCAATAACATTTTCTGAAGGTGCATGCATGTGTGTTCAATTGAATGCCATAGATAGAGAGCAGATTGCTACACTTTCAGAGAAATCTATTGCATTGGCAGCTTGTGTTTTTTTAATACCTCAGTCTTGAATTTGCCATAGCATTTTAATTGTACAAAATGAGAACATTTAAAGAAATGGGTTTGGGAGCATGTAGGATATATATGTAAGGAGAAAGAGAAAGGCACTGTGAAAACAGTTTAAAGCAGGAATGTACTCAGGGGATGCTGCAGTGTTTTATATGATATGACTGAGCAGTCACCAGGCGAGCTTGGAAGCTACAGCCATGAATACCTTGATTTAAGTACTAATGAAATCATGTTGTTTTAAATTCAGTCTGGGATTCAAAATGTGAAAAGAAAATCCCTATGTGCAGTTTAAAAAATTACTGAAGTGGATTTTGAGAGAATCCTATCCTGTGGTTTTCAAGGAATCATAAATCATTCTCAGTTCTCTCATGATTTTGATGTAATTTGTCCCTTATAAATCACTGTAGGCCCTGGACCTTCATTCATAGTGTTAAAAGGCCATACATTCAACAATGACTCAGTGGTTTGTTTAAGATCAGGTTTCACCCACCCAGTGCCAGAGTCTAGCTCTCTCTTCTCCCCTGCGGCTCCATGAATATTCAACCAAGTGCACCAACGCTAAACACAGGAGTTATTTCACAGTCTGAAATTGGGAAAAAATCATATGCTTCAACTTGCAAAATTTTAAAAGCTTAGGAGAGAAAAAGAAATATATAAAAAGCATATGGGGTAAAGAAAGGGTTTCTAAAGCACACTACTTTTGCTGTCACTTGTTTGAACGTATAAATCATTATATTAAAATGGATTCTCCATAAAATCTGTGTTTGGTATGCCATTTAATCTTTTATAAATAGTATTCTCTGGTAAGGACATTTTTTAATGAATTAACAACAAATTTCCTAAAATGTTTATAACGTTTACTACAGGAAATTAAAGTGTATACAAAAACAGTGAGAAAAGCAAAATAATCTCCCATGTAACCATCACCAATTTAAACAATTATTATGCATTTTAGTTTTGTTTCCTTCCCAGTGCAGAAGCCTTTTTTTTATTATGTTATGTTAATCACTATATATTACATCATTAGTTTTTGATGTAGTGTTCCATGATTCATTGTTTGCATATAACACCCAGTGCTCCGCGCAGTACATGCCCTCCTTAATACCCATCACCAGGCTAACCTATCCCCCCGCCCCCCTCCCCTCTAGAACCCTCAGTTTTTTTCTGAGTCCATGGTCTCTCATGATTTGTCTCCCACTCCAATTTCCCACCCTTCATTTTCCCTTCCTGCGATCTTCTTTTTTTTTAAACATATAATGTATCATTTGTTTCAGAGGTACAGGTCTGTGATTCATCAGTCTCACACAATTCACAGCACTCACCATAGCACATACCCTCCCTAATGTCTATCACCCAGCCACCTCATCCCTCCCACCTCCCACCACTCCAGCAACCCTCAGTTTGTTTCCTGAGATTAAGAATTCCTCATATCAGTGAGATAATACATGTCTTTCTCTGATTGACTTATTTCGCTCAGCATAATAACCTCCAGTTCCACCCATGTCATTGCAAATGGCAAGATCTCATTCCTTTTGATGGCTGCATGATATTCCATTGTATATTATACACACACACACACACACACACACACACACACACACACACCACATCTTCTTTATCCATTCATCTATTGATGGACATCTTGGCTCTTTCCATAGTTTGGCTGTTGTGGACATTGCTGCTATAAACATCAGGGTGCATGTACCCCTTCAGATCCTTACATTTGTATCTTTGGGGTAAATACCCAGCAGTGTAATTGCTGGGTCATATGGTAGCTCTATTTTCAACTTTTTGAGGAACCTCCATACTGTTTTCCAGAGTGGCTGCACCAGCTTGCATTCCCACCAACAGTGTAGGAGGGTTCCCCTTTCTCCGCATCCTTGCCAACATCTGTTGTTTCCTGACTTGTTAATTTTAGCCATTCTGACTGGTGTGAGGTGGTATCTTATTGTGGTTTTGATTTGTATTTCCCTGATGCCGGGCGATGTTGAGCACTTTTTCATGTGCCTGTTGGCCATTTGGATGTCTTCTTTGGAAAAATGTCTGTTCATGTCTTCTGCCCATATCTTGATTGAATCATTTGTTCTTTGGGTGTTGAGTTTGATAAATTCTTTATAGATTTTGGATATTAGCCCTTTATCTGATATGTCATTTGCAAATATCTTCTCCCATTCTGTCGATTGTGTTTTGGTTTTGTTGACTGTTTCTTTTGCTGTGCAAATGCTTTTTATCTGATGAAGTCCCAGTAGTTCATTTTGCCCTTGCTTCCCTTGCCTTTGGCGATGTTTCTAGAGCTGAGGTCGAAGAGGTTGCTGCCTGTGTTCTCCTTTAGGATTTTGATGGACTCCTATCTCACATTTAGGTCTTTCAACAATATTGAGTCTATTTTGGTGTGTGGTGTAAGGAAATGGTCCAGTTTCATTCTTCTGCATGTGGCTGTCCAATTTTCCCAACACCATTTGTTGAAGAGACTGTCTTTTTTCCATTGGATATTCTTTCCTGCTTTGTCAAAGATGAGTTGACCATAGAGTTGAGGGTCCATTTCTGGGCTCTCTATTCTGTTCCATTGATCTATGTGTCTGTTTTTGTGCCAGTGCCATACTGTCTTGATGATGACAGCTTTGTAATAGAGCTTGAAGAAGCTTTTTATCTTGAAGAAGTCATTAATTCATTTTTGCTTTTGTTTTCCTTGCCTAGGGAGATGTGTCTAGTAAGATGTTGCTACCTCCTGAGGTCAAAGAGCTTGCTGGGGAGGTGGGTGGAGCCTGGGCTAAATGGGTGATGGGGATTAAGGAGGGCACTTGTGATGAGCATTGGGTGTTAGATGTAAGTGATGAATCACTAAATTCTACTCCTGAAACTAATATTACACTATATGTTAACTAACTAGAATTTAAATAAAAACTTGAAACATTAAAAAAAATAAACAATTATTGTGCAGTGGCCAGTCTTATTTCATTGATAGCCTAACCAGTAAATCCCTTGGAACATTGTAAGCAAAGGCCTGATATCATATAAGTTTAACTGTGAATACCTCCATATACATCTCTAAAAGATAATTATTCTTTTTTTAAATAATACCAAATTCCTAAGAAAATAATCCCTTAATGCATTAAATATGCAATTAGTGTTGACATGTCCCCAATTATCCTAAAAACAAGTGTTTTGTTTTGTTTTATTGTTGGATTTTTAGTATCTTGATCTATGTAAGATTCATACATTGTTGGCTGTGTCTAACATGTTTAACATTTAGGTTCTCTCGTTTGAGACTTAAGTTACAAACATGAAACCTCGTTCCTATTTCATAGTTCAGTGTACAATTTTCAAAAAGTAAGAAAATTAACATTGAGAGAATACTTTTACATAGTGTACCAACAATCTTTTCTTTATAAGAATACCAGAATTCTGGCCAGGATCCAATCCAGTAGATCACATTTTCATAACCCTTGGTCTCCTTTAATCTAGAATACTCTTTCTTTGTCCATCATAAATTTGAAGTTTGGAAGAGTACAGACCAGGTTTGTCTGTCTTTCTTTCTTTCTTTCTTTCTTTCTTTCTTTCTTTCTTTCTTCCTCTTTCTTTTCTTTTTCTTTTCTTTCTTTTTTCTTTTCTTTTTTCTTTTCCTTCCTTCCTTTCTTTCTTTGTTTCTTTCTTTCTTTCATTTGTTCTTTCTTTCTTTCCTTCTTCTATAAAAAGTCACTTAATTTGGGTTTCTGTGATGTTTCCTCATGAATAGGAAAAGATCATGCATCCTTAGTAGAAATACACAAAGACGATGGTTAATGCTTCTTAGTGCATTATATTGGGAGGTATATGATTCTTTGATTGTCCCATGACTAATGATGATAATTTTGATCATTTGGTTAATTTTTTCAATGATAACATTACTATTTTTCACTTTCTTTAAAGATTTTATTTACTTATTTGACAAATAAAGAGATAGCAAGAGCATGCACACAAGTAGGGGGAGTGGGAGAGGGAGAAGCAGGCTTCCCGCTGAGCAGGGAGCCCGATGCGGGGCTCAATCCCAGGACCCCGGGATAATGACCTGAGCCGAACGCAGATGCTTAACGGACTGAGCCACCCAGGCGTCCCAATTTTTCACTTTTTTAATCAGTAAGGAATTGTGAGAAGATACTTGAGACTATGTAAAATGCTGTTCCACATCAAACATTCCCCACTAGTTTTAGCATCACTAATGACTCTTGTGTGAATCATTTATTACTGTGATGTTTGAAAAATGGTGTTTTGCCGGTTTCATCAAGATGGGGTTAAGGATGTTGGTAATCAATATTTTTGACATTTTTGACTGACATTCCGATGTAGGGAAGAGCTTGTAAACCCCATAATTTATTTATTTAAACAACATTTACTTGTTAATGTGTGAATTTATGGATTTTAGTTTTTTTCAGTATACTAACATTATTTTTTTCTGTCCAAACTGTCTAAGATTTAATCCTTAGACTGTAGTATTTAACTAGTATGAGACCCTACAAATGGGATCCTTTAATATATTTAATTGCTGACATAAAATGATATTCTAGTTTCATTTAATACTTCCCTGTTGCAGTCCCAGGTCCCTGTAAATACAAACTGATGGTTGCCAGAGGGGAGGTCGGTAGGGGCCTGGGAAGAATGGGGGAAGGGGCGTGGGAGATACAGGCTTCCAGTCATGGAATGAATAAATCACAGGAACAAAAGGCACAGTATAGGGAATATGGCTATCATAATAGTGTTTATGGTGACACATGGTAGCTTCACTTGTGGCGAATATACATTATGTATGTCATATCACTGCTTGTATACCTGAAACGAGTATAACATTGTGTGTTAACTATACTTAAATTTTAAAAATTATAAAAAAGAAGCTCCAGGTCCCTTAGTAGAATGTTATTAAAAAAGAAATATATATGCCTACATATTTGTGCATGTATATAATATATTTATAGAGTTTGCGTGCTAGGTAGGATCATCACTACTGGGTATCATTGCTTTTATTCCTTCTCAGCATACATAGCTAGCAAATGTGTTTATGTCTATATCAATATCTGTATATCTTACCAGCCTTGAATAAATTCTAATCCAACGCCATATGTTTTATCCTAATTTCCATTTCTCTATATTTGTAACAACCATCTCAACATATGTAATTATTAGTTGCCTTAAATACAGAAACTAATCTCAAACCTGCTAACCCACACTACTCAAAATCAAAACCAAAACAATCCCTACTATTTAGAGTTCAGTATTCATTTATAGTTTTCTTTTTCCTTTTGGTCTGGCAGTGGTATATGCGCAAAATACATTGCTCACAAATTATCTGGGTTCCTGAATTCCATCATCTCTCACCTTTTTGCAGACTTTGTTCCTGCAATTATCCCATTCTACTTACACTATCAATTTTATCTTGTCTGTTTCCACCAGCATGCATACAAGGGTGCTTTATTCTCACTCATTTTAAAAATAAAAAAACGAAGCTTGGGTGGCTCGGTCTGTTGAGCATCTGCCTTCGGCTCAGGTCATGATCCCAGGGTCCTAGTATCGAGCCCCACGTCAGGCTCCCTGTTCATGGGGCCTGCTTCTCCCTCTCCTCCCTATTCATTCTCTCTCTCAATATCTCTCTCTCTCTCTCAAATAAATAAAATCCTTGAAAAAAATTAAAAATAAAATAAAAATTAAAAAACGAGAAACTTCTTTGATACTTTTCATTTCTCTGCTTCCTTTATAGAAAAGCTTCTCAAAGAAGTTAATTATGTTCACTGATTCCACTTACTCAACTTTTGTTCATTTTCTCCTCCACCTACAATGTGGGCTCTACATACAGTCACACTATTAAAATAGATGTTGTTGAGACCATCAGTGATCACTTAGCATGATTAAACTTTACTTCCCGCTTAAAACATTTCTCTATACTTCCTTGGTTATACTACTCTCATTTTTATTGCTCCTCATTGTACCTTTCTCAATGTTTCTGCCAAAACTCTGTATCTTATCAAAGAGCTTTAAATTTAGAAATGTTCTCTCTGAGAATTTCTTCTTCAAGTGATCTCACCCAGTTCCAAGGCTTAATATATACTGATGACTCATAAATCCACATCTTTAGCTACCATCTCTCCTGCTGAGCCTAAGGTACATATATCCACATAAATACATGCTATTTCAGCTTGCATGTCTAACGAACACCTCAAGCCTCCCAAGGCTGGAACAGAACTATCCCTTCCTTACACACACACATACACACACTCTTTCCAATTACATCCAAGTTTCTCCATCTCAGTACATTGCCTACTATCCTTTAGTTATAAATCAGTTATAAATCTAGTAAACCTTGGAGTTTTCTAAATTTCTCTCTTTCATCTCTCACACACATCCAATCTATCACTAAATCCTGATGGCTATAACTCTGAAGCATATTCCAGTTGAACCACTGATTACCATCTCTACTACTGTAATCCTAGCCAAAGCCACAAATAGAGCTCATCTACTTTACTGCAACACCCTTGTAGCAGGTCTTTCTGTTTCACTCCTGCCCTTCCACATTCCAACTGTTGACAAAGCAGGAGTGGTTTCGTGTACATCAGTTTGTATCATTCTAGTTGAAGACCTTCCAATATTTTCTTTTTCTCCTCAAAACCTAAACAAACTAGAATTCCATTCCATAAACTGTAAGTTGCTGTTTGACTTGCTTTCTGCTTCCTTTATGACCTCATTCCACCAACTTCTACCTTTCCATTTATCAAGGTTTTCCATTTGGCACTAAGTGGTAAGTGAGTTCATTTCAGGGGGAGAGAGTAGAAAAGCCTTTATTAGCTTCAAAAACAAGACAAGCTCTAGAATCCAGCTTTCATATTTTAAGTGATAAAATTGCCATTTTAATTTCTGTGTCTAATTAAGTTTAAGTGGAAGAGTAAAGAGTAATTTTACTCCTCAAAATCTCCAAAAATAAATAGTAAAAATATGCATAGGGATTTGATTGTGACGTATTTACATTGATTTTAAAGTAACATCTTTACAATATTGACTTACATGTGGTATACCTTTCCTATTATTAAAGCTTTCTTTTAGATCCCCTACTTCTGATTTACAGTTACATTATAATATTATGGTTCACAAATAATGAGTGTTTACTATATGCCAGGCATACTGTTAAACAGTTTACATTATCTCATGTTTTTATATATATTCCTATTCTTTTCTTATTAAATATAGCTCCTAATTGTTTTATAGTCACCTAATTAATAGAATAAATAGAATTGTTTTCCAGATTTTATATTTTTACATTTAAAGTGTCATAGGTAGGGCGCCTGGGTGGCTCAGATGGTTAAGCGTCTGCCTTCGGCTCAGGTCATGATCCCAGGGTCCTGGGATCGAGTCCCGCATCGGGCTCCCTGCTCCTTGGGAGCCTGCTTCTCCCTCTGCCTCTCTCTCTCTCTCTCTCTGTCTGTCTCTCATGAATAAATAAATAAAATCTTTAAAAAAAAATAAAGTGTCATAGGTAGCTTATAGTTTATATGAGTTATAATTCAGGATCTATTTTACTCAACTAGATTCCATTTACATTTCTTATCATAGAACTATGATTGATCTCATTTCTCTCATTTTTGTATGTTTCAACTGAAATCCTTGCTTGAGTTTTTCTTCGTATTCCATAAATTTTCTTTGTGGTTTGTGTTTTATTTACTCTTTCAGGAAAATGGGGAAGACATTTATAATTCCTTTGCTGAAAAGACCTAGTTTTCCTTGGAGGAAAAAAAAAACAGCCTATTATAATTGCATCAGAATTATCTTTATTGACTTACTACATTTAAGTTGTATAGTTTTTTGTAACTATGTCATTATGACAGTTCACCATTTCTATTTCTAATATATCAGTGCTCATCTGAAAGCCTTGAATGCAATTTTTCTACTTCTGTGTTATTTTGCTTCTTATTTTGATGAACAATAGACTTTCTTCCAAACATTCTTTATGCATGATACAGGACCTTCTTCATATAAATTCTTATGAATGGCTTATGTGAAATATATGTATAACCACTGTTCCTCCAAATTAATGGAACCAGTTTGGTTTGCAAGAAATCCTTCCACATCTTTCAGTACTATATTACTCTCCTAGGAAAGAGAATAATGTATGAATTCTTGGTGTCCTCCACCATTTTTTTTTCCAATCTATCTAGTGTTTAGGAGAATTTTTTTCTGGTGGTGGTTAACACCATTCCTACTCATTCCATTTCAACACTAATCGAGGCCAATTCATGATCCTAATTCCAATTCTGCTTCTTTTTGGTTACTTTAGTCAACTTCTAGTCTAGGATAGGTTGGAAGCATACTTAACTCCACCTTATTTTTGAGAGATCTGCCCTTCAGTTTTTTTTTTTTTTCTTTCCTAAGTTTGAATTCGGACTTTTGAATTTTTGGATATCTGTATTATAGTATTCCTATTTATCAGAAGCCCACAAACAGTTAATATAAAATAGGTTATCTACAAACATTATCTGACTGACCATCCAATTGAAATGAACAGTGAATTTCAAAAAAAGAAGAGAAAAAGAAATCTTGTCAAAAGATTTATTTTTTTATGCACCTTCAAAAAGCCATGTTTTTAGCCAAACAGGGTTTTAATCTCAGTTTACTGTAGGTGTTTAATCTATGTTGTGGATGGACATGTTTTATTTTCTCTATATAATCTATATCTTTGCACTTTTATGTTTTTGGCTTTTTTATAGCCTTTATCTGTTCTAGGTCCATTATGAAGTTGTTTTGTTTTCATTCACCATTATGGGGAAAAATAACTTGCATTTAAAATGTTCTATATTTTTTATTGGGGTGATAGTCATGTGGGACTATACATTTGTCAGAAAGCATTGACCTGCATACTTGGCATATACATTTCACTTTATGAAATTAGAAATACGGATTAGAATCACCTGGGGTTCTTGGAATAAAGAATGAATTATTGATATATCAGTCTGGTTGAATCTCAAAAAACACTATACTGAATGAAAGAAGCCAGACACAAAAGAGTACATCATTTATGATTCTATTTGTAATAACTTCAAGAACATGAAAAACTAATTGATGGTGGTAGAAATTAGAACACTAGTTTATCAATGAGATTGATGGGGGCAACTGACTGGAAAGGGACACGAGAACATTTTGAAAGAATGGGTTTGTTTTATAACTTGGTTGGAGTGTTGATTTGATAGGTATATACATTTGACAAAACTTATCAAATTGTACACTAAAATCTGTAGATTTCATTGTACATAAATTTTACCTTAAAAGTTAATCATAAAGCGGGGCACCTGGGTGGTTCAGTCGTTGGGCGTCTGCCTTCAGCTCAGGTCGTGATCCCGGAGTCCTGGAATCGAGTCCCACATCGAGCTCCCTGCTCTGTGGGAAGCCTGCTTCTCCCTCTCCCGCTCCCCCTGCTTGTGTTCCCTCTCTTGCTGTCTCTCTCTCTGTCAAATAAAATCTTTAAAAAAAAATAAGTTAATAATAAAGCTATGTATTGCAGAAAAATATGTATGATGGTTGATAATGGGAAATTGATTCTCTCTTGCTCTAGCTCTGGAGAACGTGTGAAAATATCATACCCTTTACTGTGAGAAAGTCAAAAGTCCCCAGGTTTTTGGTTATCCACTCCTCATCATTTTAGAGGACTCCTTAGCCATCATTTCCTATTTGCTGACAGCTCATTTCTATTTCAGCTTTGGATTCATAGAAGCTATAGTCAGGATGTCACTAATTCCTCCTTTCATTAATGTAAGCCATATCTCCCATGATTCCCACAAATATGAGGTATCTAAAAATAGTCAAACTCGAAGAAACAAAAAATAAACTGGTGGTTGCCAGGGGCTGGGGGAGTGGAGAGTTGCTAATCAACAGATAATAAAATTTATGCAAGATGAGTAAGTTATAGAGATCTACCATACAAAATTGTGCCTATGAATAATAATACTGTATTATATTCCTAAAAGAATAGTTAAAGGGGTACAACACATATTAAGTGTTCCTTTCAGAAAAGAAGAGAATAGAAAAGAAAGAAAAGAAATCTCAGGTATTCTTTCTTTGTAGCCTGGTAATGGAAGGCTTCAAAGATAGGAAAACCATAATCAATGACCTGGTGTTAGTGAGAAAAGGTACTGATAATTTAGTTCATGTTAAAGACCCACATTGCCTTCCAATATCTAGCCATTAAAATGAAGATTACTTTAAAGACAACTGTGCCTTAAAACACATAATTACTTTTGCTATATATCTGAAAATTTCCACATAATATTTTTAAAGGAAATTATGTAACTATGTTGTAAAGAGAAGAAAAATTAAAAATTTTAAAGGTTATGATTATTAACAATAATTGTACAGTTAGCTTAATTGCTAAATTTTTATATTTGCCTGATTTTTTTAAATTTATAAATGAAAGAAAGTATTCAAAACAAAATCTAAGCAATCACAGAACATACAAAAGTATTGGTTGGCTATCACAACTCAAAGAAAGCATGCAGACCCTTGTCTCAAAGAATGGTGCTTCCAAGGTCCTAGGCCAGTCGGAGGTCCTTCTAGGTCTCCTGAGGTATAGAAGCTGTGCACATAGCCTTCATGAGATGGACAGTCCTTCAAGTGGTGCAAGAGGGAGTTAGGTCTGGCCCAGTGATCTGGAAAGGTGACAGGGCTTTGTATGTTGTGTGGGTTTGGGGGTGTGTTTACAGTTTGGTTATGCATGTTAGACAGTGTTCTGGGAAAAACACTGACTTCAGCATAGTCACTAATGCACACTGGATTAAGATACCCTGAATCTAAGACAGCAGACCTCCCAGCCACTGGTTTCCATACTCTGGCCTTTGACATTGTCTCTATTTGTTTTTATTATTATATTACACAAAGTGAAATCTGGAAACTTAAATGCTAGGTTTTACTTTATGTAAAATTTCTGAATTTTTCATTACAGCAATAAAATAAGATAAACCTAGCATGCCACATAAACCTATCTATGCATTATTCAGTGGAAACTCACATACACCATTCTTTTCAAGCTCAAAAGCCTTATCAACTTTGTTTCCTTAGAAAAGCATTTAAGGCTCCCAAATTGATGGAGTACTTTGAGAGCAGCCTAAACACACCCTTGGAGATTTTAACACCATTGTCATAGCAAGAAATGAAAAGTAGAGTGTTTAGAAAGGAGGGATAGTGGCAGCTTGTCAACTCAGAAAGAGCTTCTCCTGAAATATCACTCTTTAAGGTAGCATTTCCAAATGGGCTTAAGAGAAAAAAAAGAAAAAAAAAAACTTGCTGAGAATATACTTTGGTGAATAAGCAAAGGCTATTTTCAATCAAAATCTTCTCTGAGAAATGTTCTTTTTTTCCCCTCTCAAAGAAATTTTTTTAATGTACCTTGCCTATTTGCATTTTTAGATACAAGAAGAAAAACAGTAGTAAATTGACACACCTAGTTTGAAAAGAAATTGCAAACACATAGTGACATCTCAAGTTAGTTCTTTGAAAAAGAAAAATGCAATTTTAATTGTTTACCATGGTTTTCTAAATTAGATGCTTTTATTTTAGTTTGGAGAGTTCCAAAATGAATTTACTACCCTCTTATCAAATTCCATTCCAATGTATAAAGTTATGAATTACATTTGTCCTAGTCAGTGATAGCTTTCTCAATCTTTTTTTAAAATTATGGATCATGAAGCTTTTTGTTAATAAAATAAAACTGTGGTACAAATCTCTATTCTTATAATCCATGCTATTGCTTTTTCTATTCTTACCTCAGTACTATTATCTTCTCTGATAATAACTATAATACTTTTTAATTGTTTGTGACCTAAGTTTTCCAAAAACAAAATCTGTAAATGGATCACCAAATTTCTGAACATGAATTTGAAGTTACAATTTTAAATTCAAATTAATTTTCAACAAATAAATAAATAATGCCTCCTAATTTTTTTGTGTGTGTATACCTATGTTATATACCTATAATTTTATTTTAATGAGCAGTTGATTAGATAATAAAAATCAATAATGTCAGGGATAAATTTTGGATTCCAGACACCACTACAATTTGTTTAGGATAGAGTTTGCTACTAGGGAAAAAGCTGCCAGGCTTCAGTATTGAGAGATATCTAGACCTAAATTCTGATTTTTCCTGGTAGTAGAGAATAGCCAAAGATCATCTCTCATACATCAATTTATGCCTATTACTTGTGGAACGTTTTTTTTTTTTTTTTTCTAGAGCAAAAACTGTAAGACATGGCTAGAGGATTATTGGGCATTGTTGGAGCAATGATCTGAGCAGGCACACAGTGGTCTGGTTTATGTAATGTGCTTGCTCAGGATGGATTGGGTGGGGGAGGCAAAGTGGCTAGCCCTATGGTGGAAAGAGGAATAGCACTAACATGTATTAAGCCAAACTCTATGCTAGACACTTCATGTATATTATCTCATTTTCTCCTATCTATAACCATGCAAAGTAAGTTTAATTCATGAACCTATATCATGTTTTAGTTCCCACAAAGGTGGTAGATGTCAGAACTGGAATGTAAACCAAAGACTGAATTCTCTTCATTAAACCAGACTGTTTAAGAGTCATGATTTACAGAAATACACTCATATTCTCTGATTGAAGAACTCTGAGCTATCAATATGAATATGATAAGCAAATGAGATAGACATGTTAAATCACATTATACTGAGATGTTATAGAATGTGTATGCCCTGGATTAGAAAAAGTTCAGGCCTTAATGTCCAAAGACTAAGATTTATTCCCTGCTTCATCATTAACCGTATGCATTAGCACAAATCAGCCTCTCTGGCTAGCCCTTCCTTCATCTTCAACACTCTTTTCTTGGCAGTGTTGTGAGGATCAAATGAGACATTGTGTTTAATGGGATTCTTAAACCATAAAGCATTATGCACATCTTTATTATGGACAAAGAATTATTATTAGAATGGTAGTTTCATACTCAAATACCTACAGCCAAGATATTATAATGGCACCTTAAATTTTATTATCTGAACTATGGATGTTTTAAAGTTCAGTATTAAATATGTAAGGATATTCTTCACTTACAGAGAGATATATAGTTTCCCTCAACTTTTTTTTAGAATCGTGCTATGCTTTAGGTATAATTTTTTATATTTTTTGATAGAGATGTGTTTGTTGTGCAGAAAACGTTTTTTTCTTTCCTTTTTATATTATCATGAGGAAAATGGCAGCATAAGTATAAAGAATGAAAATGGCATCTGATACCTGTCCTCAGAGTTAGGACACCAGAAGGAAGGCTTGACACATTGGGAACCTAAAAAAACACATGTCCTGTGGCTATGGGAGAAGATAGATCCAGTGTAGTCAGATTTCTCAGTTTTTAAAAAAGAGTCTCTGATCCAGAATTTTTGCAATTAAATCTGAAAAGTAAAGATTAGCAACTAGCCATATATGTGTATATATGTTATTTCTTATATATAGTATACTAACAATGTATAATATATTCATATGTATCATTCATATACATATTAATATATTCACATATATTCATATGTAGATTTGTATATATTTAATATAATGTGTGTGTTGTGTATACACATAAAATCATTGTGAAGGATGGGCTGTGGCAGGGATGGGAAGTTCAGGCTACTGCCTCAGCAATAATCTCACAGAGAAATGATAGCAACCCAGGCACTGAAGTGAGAAGAGTAAGAAAGGAAGCACATGGATTTAAGATATCTTATTTCAGAAGTAGAACTAATTGAAAAAAATGCAAGGGTGAGGGAAAAGAATGGTTAAGAAATGACTGTAAGGTTTTTTAACTTAAGCATCTGGATAGATAGTGCTTCATTTTACCAACTTGAGGAATATTGAGGTGAAGCTGATTGAGAGCGATGAAAAAAAACTATTTGTTTTGGCTGTGTTAAATTTAAATGCATATTTGTTATACAGTTGCAGATTCCAAATATATATGTGTATGTAAGTGTGTATGTGCATGTGTGTGGGTATGTGTTTCCAGTAAATACCAAAAATATACTGAACTGGGTGTCCTCTAACACCCAACCTGAAAAGAATTTCTGCCACTATTCTGATGAGGACAGAAAAGGTCATAATATAGTATTTGGCTTGTGAGTACAGTTTTCAAGTTTGAGCACTGTGGCTTCACTAAGCCTTAATTTAAGTGGTTACAGAGCTCTGTATGGGTTTCAGAGTCTTAGTTGTATGTTTAATGACTGTAGGAACAGGCACTTTTTGACATTTGTTTGGCCAGTGGGAGCTCTGCATGAGAACATGTTCTTCCTTGCCTACAAAAGGGGAGACTGTGTTTGAGTGGCCTGTTGAGCAATCTCTCCAGGAGTATGATCAGAAACCACTGTGGCCAACGAAAATCTCCCTGCTTCAAATAAATGAAGACTGCAGAGAATATTCAGCCAGGAAAGTGGTGACTTCCAGGTATTTTATACCAAAAAATAACTTCATGCAAGAAATTGGAAGCTGAAAAAGGTGGAACTATTGGCAGAAAGAGGGTCAGGGAAGCCACTATAGTAATCTTTAAAACAGGAAGTGTAGAAATGATCAGAAATTGCTACCAATAATACCAGGTGCCTACACTACCAAAGTAAGGTAGGCTCAGGTCATGATATATTAGGGGACTCTCTGAACCTGCTGGCCAAGAGTTCTCCTTGTTACCCATGGAAGTCTGTGTCCTGCTCAATTCTGTGGCATAAGCAATACTGACTTCTGCTTCCCTTCTCCTTTCCAAATATCAACAAGTGTCTGTTTTGGCAAAACCTAAGCTGGAACTCTAGTTGCAGGGGGGTTTGGGGAATGATGGGTATGGAGAAAAGTACAAAAAAGTTGGGGAGAACATAATATCCAGTATGTAACATGCTCGCTGGTATGACTAAGACCATGTTCTGGAAGAATGAAAACCCTTTCTTCCTTCACAGACATTGTATTTTAGTGGAAGATTATCTAAAGACAATAAACTGACTAACAGATTCATATGAAATATTACGGCAGGCAAAGGTAAGTTCTATAAACAACATAGAGCAAGATAAAGAATGAAAGATGGATGGGCTAGGTAGGGGTGGGTATGTGCTTCATTAGTTAAGGTGTCAGAGAAGATGTCTTTGATTTGGTGGCTGCTTATAAACTGATGTGTTCCCCCCAAATTATTGGAAGCTAACCCCCAATGTGATGATACTAGGAAGTGGGACCTTTGGGAGGTGATAGGTGTTCCAGATAAAGCCCTTATAAATAGGATTAGAGCCCCTATGGAAGAAACCCCTTAAAGCTCCCTTGCCCACTTCTTCCACAAGAGGACATATAGAACAGACTACATTAGTGAACCAGGAAGCAAGTTCTCAGCAGACACCGAATCTGCAGGTGCCTTGATTTTGGGCTTTTATTCTTCAGAACAGAGGGAAATAAATTTCTTTTATTATGTCTATGGTATTTTGTTATAGCAGCCCAAATGGACTAAAACAGTGACTTTTTTTTTTTTTAAGATTTTACTTATTTATTTGACAGAGAGCAAGAGAGTACAGGCAGGGGAAGCTGCAGAGGGAGAGGGAGAAGCAGGCTCCCCGCTGAGGAGGGGAGCCCGATGCAGGACCAATCCCAGGACCCTGAGATCATGACCTGAGCTGAAGGCGGTCGCTTAACCAACTGAGCCACCCAGGCGCCCCAGTGACTTTTTAAATGTGTTGCAAATATTTTCTCCCAGTCTGCTGTTTTTCCTTGAAATATGTTTATCATGAGCTTTTATGTAAATATTATCATTTGATAATGTCTAACAAATGGGTTTTTGTAGATATATTTTAAAGAATTTATAGGCCTTGGGGCACCTGGGTGGCTCAATCTGTTAAGAGTCCTACTCTTGGTTTTGGCTCAGGTGGTGATCTCAGGGTCTTGAGGTGGAGCCCTGTGTCTCGCAGCAGGGAGTCTGCTAGAGATTGTCTCCCTTTCCCTTTTCCTCTGCTCCTCCCCCTGCTCTCTCTCTCAAATAAATAAAATCTTTTTTAAAAAAGAATTTATATGCTTCAACATCATGAACATATTCTACTATATATTTTTTTATTTTTTATGGATGGTAAAATTTAGAAATTAACTTTTTTAATTGATCATTTTCCCAAGTTATTTTTTAATTAGTCCACTCTTACCCACGTTCTATTTTATTTATTTTAAAGATTTTATTTATTTATTTGACAGAAAGAGAGACAGCGAGAGAGGGAACACAAGCAGGGGGAGTGGGAGAGGGAGAAGCAGGCTTCCCGCTGAGCAGGGAGCCCAATGCGGGGCTCAATCCCAGGACCCTGGGATCATGACCTGAGCTGAAAGGCAGACGCTTAATGACTGAGCCATCCAGACGCCCCTTACCCATATGTTTTAAATGCCACCTAAATCATACTACATTCCCATATGCACATGTATCTTTAATACATTCATTGTCAAGCTTGGAATGAGGAGTGAGAAGGTATTGAAGATGAAGAGTAAGTAGCCTGAATCTTCGGGGACCATGTTATTATTTGAAGCCATGTAGTGTTGTCAAAATTCTTTATAAAGTAAGGTCTTTCTTAAGGTATACCCATGAGGCTTATAACCATGTTGAAAAAAAACACGTTTTATATTCTTTGAATATGAGGTAATTTGACCATTAAAGCAAAGTATTTATATATACTTTACCTAGTAATTATCAAATGAGATATTCTCAATTTCTTTTCTTAGTATGTTTTTATATTACTTTAATTAGCATGTGAGAATTATTTGATTATTTAGTGTAAATCATTGCTAGTAATTACTCTCGAGAGTTGATTATCATTACAATATCTTTCTTTTAAAGTTGTTTTAGGAAAAAATGACATTTCTGGAACTAGTATTCTCTTTTTAAAAAAATATCTTCCTTGGGGAGCCTGGGTGGCTCAGTTGGTTGAGCGACTGCCTTTGGCTCAAGTCATGATCCTGGAGTCCTGGGATCAAGTCCCATGTCGGGCTCCCTGCTCAGTGGGGAGTCTGCTTCTCCCTCTGACCCTCTTCCCTCTCATGCTCTCTATCTCTCATTCTCTCTCTCTCAAATAAATAAATAAAATCTTTAAAAAAAAATCTTCCTTTGTTGACAATGTAAATTTTATAATTAATCATTTCTCTTTTTTCTTTTGCCCACAAGAAGGTACTGAACCAAATGTGTAGCCCAATTTTTAGAATTTTCTTGGACTCATATCTATGTATTTGCTTAATTCACACTCTTATTCGTCATGATAATGTATCTTTTGCTATGATTTTTTTTACTATATTGAGTGTATTCTAAGAAAACTGTCTCAAATTTTCTGTGAAATGAATCTGCATACAGTTATATTTATGACATATCTAGACAGCTTAAAACAAACAGCACAACAATATAAATAACTGTGGAGATAGCAGTGAAGTGTATTAATGGTAAGAGAAATAAAATGAAACCAGGGATAAAGCACATGCCATAAGGTCCTACATACTTGTTAGAATTGGGCCACAAATTTGCTCTGAACTTCTAGCAATCACAGTCAAGGGAGAAAGATCTTCAGCTACATGATTCACAGTGCCCAAAGTTAAGACAAATTTAGGGAAGTCTATTCCCATTTCTAAGACTTCACTGAATCTCATCCCATGAATCCTCATAAGAACTATACATTGTGATGTATAGAACACTATCATCAACAATGTCCCTGCAATAAATAGCTCCAATTTCTCTTCTCTGGCCAGTACACACAGAGCAGAAATTTTATGCCACTAATTCAGAGAATCCCATATGGTTTAGCAGTAAGGTAAAGTGGGCAGGGTTAATTCTCTATTGTGAAAGCTGGGAGTCAAATGAAGACTCATGCCTGAATGACACGCTGCTCTACCTACATATAATTAAAGATGGATAACATAAACATCTAAATAAATAGATAAATAAATAAATAATTCTTAAGTCCAGTGTTAGGAATAAGTATAACATTCTCTTTAAAGACTACGCTTTAGGGCGCCTGGGTGGCTCAGTCTGTTAGACGTCTGCCTTCAGCTCGGGTCATGGTCCCAGGGTCCTGGGATAGTCCTATATCAGGTTCCCTGCTCTATGGGGAGCCTGCTTCTCCTTCTGCCTCTGCCTCTGCCTCTCTCTCTCTCTGTCTCTCATGAATAAATAAATAAAATCTTAAAAAAAAATAAAGACTATGCTTTAGGGGCACCTGGGTGGCTCAGTCGTTAAGCATCTGCCTTGGTCTAGGGTCGTGATCCTGGGGTCCTGGGTTCAAGCCCCACATCGGGTTCCCTGCTCGGCGGGAAGCCTTTTTCTCCCTTTCCCATGCCCCCATGCTTGTGTTCCCTCTCTTGCTGTCTCTCTGTCAAAAAATAAGTTAAAAAAAAAAATCTTGTAGATTATGCTTTAGTGAGTTTACATGTGCATTGTCTTGCACAGTGGGGACATATCCAATGTATTATTACTCCATATACAGTAGAGTAAGATGTTTTATAGTATGGTTTAACCATGATTTGAACTGAACAATGCACTTAAGTTTTTCTGAATGAATAATGGAACTGATAGCACTTAACTTGCAGGATATATAAAAATAAGTGTAATGAGTGTTTGAGAGGCACTGCATATGTACTTTCTGTAAACATTCTCTGCAGTTCATGTACCCATGTAAAGCAATAATATTGACAAGTTATTGTAAGGTTGCTAGAATTCTGTTTAATTACTCAGCTTCTGTATTACAGTGAACATTTATTATGGTTTTAAAATTGCATCTTGGGCTTTAATGCCTTTTAACCAAGGCATTGTAAGATATAATAAAACTACCAGACTCCAACAGTCATAGAAATCACATATCATATAACACCACTTTTAGAAGCAAATATGTCTTACCACTGCCTTGCCTGAGTAGACAGTCATATAAATGTATATTTTTGCATGTATTTAAAATTTAAGTATATAAAATTTTTACTCCAACTTACAGCTGTCTTTATACTTAGCATAGGAAATGAATTGGTGTGAAAGAATATTGTTCTGTATTGAAGAGGTGCATGCATATAAGAGCTTTGAATTGTGGTGATATCACCAGTTACCCAGCATTCATGAATTTTGAGATATTTTTATAAAGTCTGTTTTGCTTTGATATAACCATTTCTTTCTCATGGCTAACAGTGTACAGGCAAGCTCCTTAAGTTTCATTTCATGTGACCAATGAAATAGGAAATAAAATGGCTTCAATTAAGATTATATATACTACTACCTTAGTTTGATTAGCACTGAGATCTAATCAATTTATATAATCAGGCAGAAGGACAAAATATAACCTAAGTAAAACTCTGCCAGAAGAAAATGCTACTGTTTCTCTGGATTTCATTTTGGGGAAAGTGTGTGATTTCCCATTATTTGCATTGTAAGAATCTGTATTCCTTAATACTTTTTTTTTAAGATTTATTTATTTATTTTGAGAGAGAGAGAAAGTGTGTACATATGGGGCAAGGGGGAGAGTGGGGGCAGGGGATGAGAGAGAGAGAGAGAGGGAATCTCCAGCAGACTCCCCACTGAGCATGGAACCTAACTCTGGGTTCCATCTCATGACCCTGAGACCATGACCTGAGCCGAAATCAACAGTCTGATGCTTAACCAACTGAGCCACCCAGGTGCCCCTCCTTAATACTTTTAATATCCAAAGTTTAATAGTCATTGTGTCTATTTGTTGTAAAATTAATGATAAAAAATAGTTTAAAAATATTTCAAAAGAAATTCAAAGCCATTTTTCTGATAAAGGAAGTTTTTATTATATTTCTATTTATCTTACATTACTTATATTATTACTTATAAGTGCTATGTCATTACTAGTGTTATTTCAAATGTGAGTTTTTTGGGGTGCCTGGGTGGCTCAGTCATTAAGCATCTGCCTTTGGCTCAGGTCATGATCCCAGGGTCCTGGGATAGAGCCCTGCATCTGGCTCCCTGCTCTGCAGGAAGCCTGCTTCTCCCTCTCCCACTCCCCCTGCTTGTGTTCCCTCTCTCACTGTGTCTCTCTCTGTTAAAAAAATAAATAAATAAAATCTTTAAGAAAAAAATTTTTTTAAATGTGAGGGTTTTTTTATAACAGTTCTTGAGAATCATCTTCAATACAGTTGAAGAATTCTTATATTTTTATATAATGCAATTTATTAGGGAAGTAAAAGTCATTAAAATTTTTAATTTGAAAGAAAACAAAGGCTCAGCTTTATATCAGAAGAATACATCCTTTGGAAATTTTTCTTTTACATTTTAATAAACTGAATTTGTAAATGTCTTATATTTATCTCTTCCATAATTAACATATTTAATCTGGTTTTAGTCTTGAGGAACTCAACTAGTAAAGTCAGTAATTCTGACTCCAAACAAAAATTGATACAGAAATCTGTTTAAAGCTTAGAAAATTTTTAATTACTTCAATGAGGTTTTGACACTTAACTTTTGTTCCCAAGAAAGATAAATATCAACTGTAATTGTGTGAAGGATTATCAACATTCTGTTGCCAAAGTCTGGAATGGTCACAGAGGGTTTGTGAATATGGCATTGAAAAAAATATTGGTCACAGAAAGCCTCAGGAAGAAAGAAGATTATGTCTCAACTTGAGTTCATTGAAATAAGTACTGTTCTAACAGTCTATACTTTTTTTTTCTTTTGAGAGAGAGAGAGTGTGTGAGAGCTAGGGGAGGGGCAGAGAGAGAGGGAGAGAATCTTAAGCAAGCTCCAAGCTCAGTGCAGAGCTGGACATGGGACTCCAACTCACAATCTTGAGATCATGACCTCGGCCAAAATCAAGAGTTAGATGGGGCGCCTGGGTGGCTCAGTCATTAGGTGCCTGCCTTCAGCTCAGGTAATGATCCCAGGGCCCTGGGATCCAGTCCCGCACTGGGCTCTTTGCTAGGCGGGAAGCCTGCTTCTCCCTCTCCCACTCCGCCTGCTTGTGTTCCTTCTCTTGCTGTCTCTCTATCAAATAAATAAATAAAATCTTAAAAAAAAAAAGTGATGCTTAACCGACTGAGCCACCCAGGCGCCCCCAGTCTATACTTTTTTTTTAAAGTAATACTTAGTTTATCTTTAAAATTAAATGATCTCAACTAAAATCCACTCTGTAATGTACTGCTAGACTCAATTTTCTAATACATCACTCTCAGTTGGCCAAGCCTTTGGAAAAGAACCTGTAATATCTCCCAAATAATCATTTTAACATCTTCTATTTTTAGTAGGTGAGATTCCTCATTGTCCCACTAACAAACTTATATTTTATTTAAGTAATATATTCTGAGTGAATAGTGTGTTCCAGAAAGATACAAAGGGGTGGGTCTTGTAGGATTGTATTAACCATATTAAAAACTACGTACACTAAGTGTATATCCTAAGTGCACGTAGAGTCTATGAACTTTTTTTTGAGGGAAGTGATAAAATCTGCATTTTAAAATGGTCTTTCTGATTAAATGGGGAAAAATTATTTGAAGAAGGGTGAATCTTGTTAAATTGCTGTTTATTATATGATTCATTATTCATCTCATTTCATCTCGTCTATGTCGTTTTCTATTAAATATATTCATTGTATTCCCAATTTACTATAAAATAGCTTTAGAATATATATACTGTTCTTTTTTTGCAGATTCCCTTCTCTATCAAGTATCTTCATCTTTTATTTATTTGAGCCATCTTTCCATGTATTTTACTTACCATAGTCATTGTACTTATTTTAGAATCTTTTTTTTAAAGATTTATTTATTTATTTAGAGACAGACAGTGAGAGAGAGAGCACGATGGTGGGGAGGGGCAGAGGGAAAGGGAGAGGCAGACGCCCTGCTGAGCAGAGAGCCTGATTAGGGGCTCAATCCCAGGACCCTGGAATCATGACCTGAGCCAAAGGCAGACGCTTAACCGACTGAGTCACCCAGGTGCCCCTATACTTATTTTAAAATATTTGTATGCAAACTCCTAAGTCTGGATTATTTGTGTGTCTCCTTTTATTTTTAATCTTGATTATCAGTCATATTTTCTTGCCTCTTTGCAAATTTAGTTTTTATTTTTTGTTGTTGTTGTAGTTGTTTTTAGATGCTAGACATTTATAAATAACCACAAGAATCCATAAGATATTATCTTCTTTCAGAGTAAGTGATTTCTTTATACAAATTAAGCTCGGTCAGATGTAGTTTAGTAAGTCACAGTTTATCTGTGATTTCACCCCTTTTCTCTGAAAATAGTCTTCCTATGATTTTGATCGTGTGTCTGGTTAAATATCTGATTTTTCAGCATTAAAGACATTGGATTACGCAGTCCTTTGGGTGAGCCAGCTTTTCCCTGCAGTTTTCCAGCCTACCTATCTAGCTTCCTACACTGTGGTAGCTTCAAAATACGGCTTATGCCTTAACTGGCCATGTTCTCCAACTCCAATCCCTTCTCCCAATAGATCTTTGTTTTTTAAACACCATGAAACTCTAGAAGATTTCATTTTACCTTTACAAGATTTTGGAATAAATCAGTGACCTTCTACATAATCTCAGAACCTAACAAATAAATATTCTTTGGGCAAACCAGACATATATTTGAGGATTCTCAATTTCCAATGCTTTTCACTTCACTTGCTCTCTTTCACAAAATGTTTTCAGATTTTCTCTACCCCAGAATAGGCTCTCAAGTCCAAGTCAGACTATCAGTCTATACCAAGGATTAACACATATCCTCAGGAAGGAAAAAGATGGATGGTGGTAGTCAGCATTATCATTTTACTTCAGAAAGTCTTTTCTGTTTTTGAAATTTCATTTATTCTATTCCTCATTCCTTCCATAGCCCTTGAGTGTTTTCTAAAATGTGGGATGTTTTAAACTTAGTTGGCTTTTTCCAGTTGTTTTAGCTAGGTCATTGGCCTGCAGTAATCCATTTTACCTCAAAGTAGAATACCCAAGAGTCATGGGTTTAATGGCCAAATAGGGAATAGTAACAAAGACATAAGAAAGGACAGGCCTAAACACACACACACACACACACACACACACACACACTCACAAATCCTGCATACTTTCACTGTAAAGATACATTAAAATATAGGCATCAAAGGGAGATGCCAATGTTTTCCCCTGTCTTAGTGTGCTTTAGGGGGTGTCAAAACTTTTGGATAAATCTGTTTAACCAACCAGATTGTTCCTGGATTAATAATGTGTCTAGCAGAAGAAAAAACAAACAAATTATCCTCTTTATTTGGAAGATAAGATACTAGACGTCATGGCTTGGGAGATACCACGATTACCAAAATTATCACCAGCGGTGGTATAAGATGAGGTACAGATGGAAAACAAGATATTGGGTGATCAAGGAGCTTTGATATTTAGTTGCTTTGGTGAAATGGTAATTACAAAGATGGCGGCATGTTGTGGTAACTTCTGATAACACTGGAAAATTTACATGGGGAAATTAAAAAGCAAAGTCTAAAAATTAAAAAAAAATTTACTGAATTGCTATGGAGTCATTGACAGAATATATCTTTAATGGAATAAGGAAGCCATGATATGAAAGAATATATAGTGTATGCCATCATTTGCTTAAGTAAAAGTAAATAATATATATGTATTTTCTTATTTTTGTAAAAATAAATAATGGACTAAAAACTAGTCAAATTGATTATCTATGGTGGATGGAAGTGATATGAAACTGGTAGGACAAGAAATGAAACTTTTTTGCCTATACCTTTTGTTTTATATATTTAAAATATAAACTTAATTCAGTAAAGATTCAAGTTTCTAGATGCCATTGTCCCAGTGCAGTATAGCTGGGAAGAGAAAGAATTAGAGCAAGGGGGAATATTGCTTAATGGGCAGGGAGGGAAAGATAATCCCATCATGGAGAAAAGGAGACCAACAAAAAATCAGACATTGACCTACCTTCTGTGGTGGAAATCATGGGAGGAAGGGTACTTTCCATTCAGTGCCAGAGGGAGGGAAAACAATAAACAGTAGGATAATACCTTAGATTTGGCAATTAGGAAATAATTAGCTAAAAAATAGAAAGGAATTGGGGGTTGGGCAAATGGGGAAGGGAAAGCTATAAATCAAATAAGGAGCTCAGGATGTTCCTCAAAGGCAAGGGTTCCTTCACCATTTGCTTAAGGCTCTCTCAACGATTAATACATTTGATGAACTGGTTTAATTGAATTTTTCAATGTTAATACAAGAATAGGAGAGAAAAGTAAAGTAAAATAAAACAAAACCAGCAAAACAAAAATGAAAAAAAATACAAGAAACCCTCAGATGATAGTTTAATCTCTTAACGACAGGATTTGTTTCTGTTTTTCTTTGTTTCTGTGTTCAAATCTGAGTCTTTTGCAGGGAAGCATGTACAGGGCAGGAACGATTCTCTAAAGGCCCTACACTGGAAATCCTTTCAGGACGTTTTAGTCATTTTTCCATACACAGTGTGCTTTGCCTCTGAGCCCACTGTTTGAAATGTCTATTGCTCTTCAGGTCACAGAGGAGCAAATCTTTCAAAATGGCCATGCTGGCTTAACCTGTGGAGAGGAAAGTCAACACACAAGAAGTTCAATTACCGTGAATTTAAAACAACAACAAAAAATGTCTTTCTGAAGTTATAGTTATGTTCAACTAGAATGTGTCCACATTTCAAAAATGGCATTTTTCGGTTTTAAATTTGCCATCATTGCTATCCTGCAGCTCTCCCAGGAGCTGAGCTAGTGCTACCAATTGCATTGCACTACTGTGCTGTGACCAGAAAGTCAAGGTGACTTCACATGGGCTTTCCATATGTAGAGCCACACCTGGACAAAGAAAAAGCTCTTCATATATGATCCCCCAAATAAAGGCTGTTGATGAGGATATAAAGAAAATAGATGATAGAGCGATACATGCATACATAAATACACATATAGATGGACAGACAGGAGGGAGAGGGAATTGATGCTATTTGAAGCACTCATAGGAGCGGAAACTATGAGGGTTTTTTGGTTTGAGGCAAAATGTAACCCTAAAAACAAGAAGTCATATTCCTATTGGAGCTTAAGCATGGTCCCTATACTTGGGACATTTCAAGAAACAATAGAATCTCTAGTTCCTAGTGCCATCATCCCAAACAAGTTTATAGTTCTGGACCTAATCTTTAACATTGCCAAAGATCCTAAAAGTAGCTCAGTGATGTTCACAGAAAGAAGCCTAAGCACAAAAGAGAAAACATTTTGGCCTGAATGTCAGTCATTCTGTGCTGGTTTTTTTATAGTTAGAATGCCTATATAACGGGGCGCCTGGGTGGCTCAGTGGTTAAGCGTCTGCCTTCGGCTCAGGTCATGATCCTGGGGTCCTGGGATCAAGCCCCGCATCGGGCTCCCGGCTCAGCAGGGAGCCTGTTTCTCCCTCTCCCACTCCCCCTGCTTGTGTTCCCTCTCTCGCTGTGTCTCTATTTGTCAAATAAATAAATAAAATCTTAAAAAAAAAAGGAATGCCCATATAACTTATCTCCCAAATTGAGCCACTTTTGAGAAAGAGTGAGCTGGAGGGAACACATCCTAAAATAGGCAGGATTCTGGAAAGACAAAGATAAACCAGAAGTGTCCTAGGTAAAGCAGAATATATAGTTACCAATCTGTAGTCTGTGGTCTGTGCACACAAACTTAATTGGGGAAAGTCTTAAAAAATTTAATTTTCTGTTTTACCACATCTAGAGGTGGTTTGGGGATTGGGTAGAAATCTACCTGTATCTATGGTCCATATTTTCAGTGTCATTCAAGATTTTTAGTATCTTATGGAGCTTATTTATTCATTCTTGTGGCAATTCAAACAACATCTTACTTGAAAACAAAACTTTTCAAATTCTTCTGATTTCCATTTCTTCTTTGAGCCGCCAGTATTTTTTGTGGGCAAACATCTTAAATTCTAACTCATGGTAGCTATAGCCCCTGCCTCTTTCAGAGGAGGAATTACTTAGACCATTAAAGCGTCTGTCTGTGATAAGGATTCTTTTTGTCCCTAAATTTATTCCAAAGGAAGTATCTCCATCAATAGATTAGTGAAATTAAACTTTTTAAAATGTGCCTTAAGCCTGTATCCCTGCAGTCCAAGGAAGGACGTCATTATGGCATAAACCTTTCAAGAGAATATCTTTGTCTGAAAGCTTGAATTTGACAGGATATTAAGTAGTAGATCTTTCTGATAGATTTTTATTTTTGTTTTTCTTTTGCTTTCTGCCCCATTTCTTCTTTTCTCTTTTTCTCCTGTCCTCTCCTTGTTTAATCTCTCTTTCCTATTCTGGTAATACCTGTTTTTCCTCCTACTTAGTATTATATCACCTTGAAGTTCTCTCAGTAGTGCTTTCAATATATCATTTGATTTTCTCTGTATTTTTCTCTCAACACTGCTAAATTTCTTTGGTTTGTCTGTCCATATCCGCAAGAAATATTAATTGATTGTGTGTTATTGAGTCTCTTTCTCCAAAATTGAGAGGTATATCTCAGTAGTTTCCTAGATTCCAGCTCCTTCTTGAAGAGCAATATCATAATGAGCTCTAAGATACTGTCTCTTTCCTTCTTTCAATTGTAATCTGGCCTCTGCCATTGTAAAAGTCAGGACCACCATAGAAAATAGGTATCAGGCTCAAATTAGGATAATGCAATAATAATTAACAAGGCACTCACTACAACACTTTGGGCACAAAGTATACCACAAGGGACAGTGCAGTACCCCAGGACTAGTAATGGTGAACAGTTAACCACATTTAAACCTAAGTGGATGAGGAGACAGAGTGATTAATAGAAATTAGAAAAATAAACTGGTGCTGCTAATACCCCAAGCCCAGATGGATAAAGGCAGGGAGCGGTTACCTAAACCCAACAGAATCATATAGAAAGGACCAACTTTAAAGAGAGCCAAACTGTGACCTTCAGCAAAAGGATAGAGCCAAACTAATGAGAGCAAAAGAGAAGAAACCAGGATGGGATACATCCCAGTATTGCTCAGTAATCATTCTTCCCTTTGCTCTCTCTGCAGGGCTCACTGTTGACTGAATCAGACCTGAAGCCAGATGACATGGGAGCCCTTTCATATAGCCCATACATGTTAGTTTCCCAAGACAGAGAGCAAAGGGGAAAAAGGTGGAAAGTAGTTCTGAGGGAAGATAATTGCAACGATCTATGCGCCTTACCCTTCGGTAGCTACTCTCTCCTTCGTGTAGGGAAACATTTGTGTCACAATCACAGACGATTCATAAATTACCATCAGGATATGACACCATCTCAGGTTGATAAGCAAATGTATTATGCTAAAAAAACCCTGAAATATAGAGCATTGGTCACAGCAGGTATTCTCACTTTCTTTTATAAGAAGCATGTCCTCTGGTCAAAGGCACTATTATAAGAAATGCCATGGCTGTATATAAAGCATTCATAAGTGGAAAAAAAAAAAAAGTAGTACTGACAGAACCACTACAGCAGGCAAATCCATACCCAGAATGTGTATGTTTTCTGGTAACAGTAAAGTGCCATGTCCCTGCAAGAGGAGGGGTCAAACCTAACAAACCTACCACTGTCAAGCCAGTTTTTTTTCCCCCAGAGAATGGTGATATATCAGGGGTCGGCATTTGCCTCTGCTACTGACAGGTTGAATACTCAGGCAAACTCTTCTTTCACATTACAGAAGCAACCATATTTACCACCAAAATTGTGCCAACTGGGAAATTTTCCCTTTAGTGTTTAAGTAGAAGATCCCTGCTAAGTGGGGTGGTAGTATGAAAGCCATTGGCCTCAGCCTGGGACAGAATATCAGGAAGATTTGCCCATATACAGTGCCACTGCTTTTTTCTTCTGTGTTAACTGGCCTTAAGATCAGTTAAGTAGTAACTCTAGGAGTCTGTGTTCTAATTCTTCTTTGAGGTTTTCTAGACGCTCCTGCAGTATAATTCTTTGCCTTAGATCTTCCAGTATTTTTGGATCCAAGTGGCAGGGTATCTTGACTCTAACCTGGACCTGCTGCAGAAATATGTGCTCCAAGTCTCAATCATAATTGTCCTCCATAGGGGTTATCTAAAAAATAGGCAGAGCAGAATAATCAAATGTAGAATTTTCTGCTTCTGAAACTCAAGAGGTCTCATGGAGCACTGTGCCTCCTTCTTTTGATGGGTAGTGTAAAGTGAAGTAAGGTTTCTCTTACTTTAATAAGCAACATCTCTAAATGCTCTATACTGTGGATCCCTAGAAACTTCACCAATAGGATAAGTCTTAAATTTTGGGGGGTTTAATTACCACACTCTTGGAAACATATCTAACAGTAAGGCATGTAGGATTCTTGCTACTTACTCATTACTGGATCCAACTAACATAAAACAATGTAATGGATCAACAGGATGTTATGAGGGATATCAAGAGGACCAAAAGTCCTCTACATAATATAACAGAAAGAACAAGACAATAAAGGTGTACTGTTGTCATTGCTACATAAGTGGAAACTGCTTCTGATTTTCTTTACCTATGGGAATATAACCAACAGCATTTGGCAAGTCTGTCACTACATACCAGGTGCCAGGTTTTCCACAATAAAATATTGTACCCAGTATGGCAGCTGCAATTGGCATTATCATCTCATTCAGTTTATGAAAATCTACTCTCAACTTCCCAAGCACATTGGACTTTGCACAGGCCAAGCAGGTGATACAAATGGGGATGTGACAAGATTCACCATCCCTGCAGCCTTCAGATATCTGATGGCAGTTATCTACTCTACATTTGCCTTAATGAAGCTATATTGTTTTGATTTACTCTTTTGATAGGGGTTGGTGGTACTTCCAAGGGCTTTTACTTGTCCCTGCCTGCCATAATGACTCTCACTTCACAAGCCAGGGAAATAATACAAGAAATCTGTCAGTTAAAATCTATTTCCCCTATTCATTCTGAAATAACCACAGGATGGGTTCAAAATGACTATCTCCTCTTAAAGCTGGACTCTTTTTCATTACTGGTTATGACAGGTACTATGTTGACCACAGCCATAGGTGACCTCCAGTGCCCAAGTATAATTTCCTCGCCTTGAATGGTGGTGGAATCTGTAACTTGCCTCTAAGCCACTGAATATGGCAAAGGTAATAAGATGCCACTGTTATGCTCTATGGCAAAGGAGAAGGGATTTTACAGGTGCAGTTAAGGTCCCTAATCATTGATTGACTTCAAGTTACACTGTCTTAATTGAGTGAACCCATAATAAGAGGGCATAGGGCTTCCTTAAAGCTAGGACTCAAAGAAGAAGTGGTGTTTGTTCTCTCTCTCTCTCTCTCTCCCTCCCTTCCTCCATTTTTGCCATGGATTCCACAGCCATTATGAAATGAATTTTGCCAGCAACCCGAGGGAGCTTGGAAGCAGATCCTTACCCAGCTGAGCATCCATATGAGAATGTGGTTGAGCCAGCACCATGATTACAGTCTTGTGAAACCTTGAGCAGAAAACCAAGAACCCAGCTAATCCACATCCAGACTTTTAGACTTTAGAAACTGTGAGATAATAAACAGATACTGTTTTATTGTTTTAAGCTTCTGTTAGTCGTAATTTGTTTCCCAGTATAGAAAACTAATATAGGAACTCTTACTGTGGTTGAGCAGGATTTTTCAACTTCAGCACTCTGAGATTTTTAGCCAGATAATTCATTCTTGTCAGGGATTGTCCTATGCATCCTAAGATGTTTCGAAACATCTCAGGCCTCTATTCATTAGATGCCAGTAGCACGTACCTTCCCAGCTGTGACAATGAAAAATGTCTCTGGGCATTGCCAGATGTCCACCAGGGGACAAAAATCACACAGGTTCAGAAACACTGGTGTAGAGGCAACAAGAAGTGGTAGGAATTGGTTCACAACAGAATCAAGATGCTCATGTGAGGTTGTACAAAATCATCAAAAGTGCAATTATTGAAAATATTTTTTAGGTAGGGGCACCTGGGTGGCTCAGTCAGTTAAGCATCCAACTCTTGGTTTTGGCTCAGGTCATGATCTCAGGATCATGGGTCAAGCCCCGGGTCAAGCTCCATGCTGGGCATGGAGCCTGCTTCAGATTCTCTCTCCTCTCCCTCTGCCCTTCTGTGCACCGCCCCCCCACCATTCACATGTGCACATGTTCTCTCTCTCTCTCAAAAAAAAAAAATATGTGTGTGTGTGTGTGTGTGTGTGTGTATTTTTAAAGTAGATAAGAGAAGGGGTTGCTTCCATCAGCAGATAAGTGTCAGGGAAAGGTAAAACTTCAGTTTTCCATCTCATCTCTTTCCATCTCATCCTTGCAAATCAAGAGGTTCAAATCTTTGTGTTCACTTTAAGAACACGCCTGAAACTTCCCAGACCATCAGCTGTATGTGCCTATCTGAAAAGCCACTAAGTATCTGAAGGATTTCACTTTGCAGAAGCAGTGTGTCCCATTCCATCCCTACAATGGTGGAGTTGGTAGGTGTGCCCAGGCCAGAGAGTGGGGCTGCACACAGGCTCGGTGGCCCAAAAAGAGTGCCGAATTTTTACTGCACATGCTTAAAAATGCAGAGAGTAATCTGAATTTAAGAGTTTAGATATAAGTTCTCTGGTCATTGAGCACACCCAGGTGAACAGAGCTCCCCAACATACAGTGTAGAACTTAAAGGGCTCATAGTCAGATTAACCCATACATGAGCTCTCCTTGCCACATTGAGATGATCCATACTGAAAAAGAGAAGATTGTTCCTAAACCAGAAGAGGAAGTTGCACAGAAGAAAAATATCCCAGAAGAAACTGAAGAAACAAAAACTTAACGGCCAGAGAGTAAATTCTGCATACAATAAATGCAAATAAAAGTAAAAACAAGAAAAAATGTTCAAGCAAACCCTTGTGATATTTTACTCAGTTGAAAACTGAGCAGTGAGAATATATATGGTATGGTATGTACTAAAAAGAGAACCTAGTATACTATACTACTGTGCACTGTATATAAAATGTATATATATTACATAATGTAATACATTGCACTATGAAGATATTTTATGTAGCTACCTTAACAAACTAAGATATGGAAACATCTTTAATTTTGCTGACATATTATTTACAAATCAGAAATATAATTGCCTTTCTACAGTTTTTAACCTTAGCAACTTAAACATAAATTCAGTGATGGAAAACGAACTCTAATAAATGAATTGTACAGGCATTACAGATTGGAAAAAGCAAGTATCATTTTTGCAATGTCAACTCTATTCTGTGTCTTCGTATAAATAGCCAGAGGCAGGCTTGAATACTTTCATTTGAAATCGACTAATGATTTCATGTTACTCGTTTCCTGGTACCACCACCAGCAATACCTCTACCACCACACGTTTTATTTATTTGTTTCTTTGTTTATATTTTAATTTTAACTCTGTGTCTTTAACCTAATGGAAGAAAGGTTCTCATAAACCATGGCAATGTTTCACAAGTCTGTGTATGATTATCTCTATTTCAAGCATGAGATACAGGGAAGAAATGAAAAGAGGTAAATCCAGCCACCCTACAAAACAATTCCATCTTAGCCTTGAAGTGTAAGTTCTTGAAAATTCCAGTATTAAACTCACACTTATTTCTGCCTTCATCTATACCAAGTATTTTCCCCATATACCCAAACAGGACCCTTGTTTTATTGCTGTTATAGAGCTGTTGTTTCATATGGTACATGTACAAAAGAATGAATGAATATTGATAACAATATATTTATATTTGCAAAATTATTTTAGGTTATCTGCTACATTTTTTTTGTCTGTGCCACCTCTTTTCTTTGAGAACTGCCCTTCCTGAACCAGCACTCAAATACTTGACCCACACCAGTCAATTAGAGCATGCTATTCTCCTGGGCCAACGTTCTGGTGCAGGAGTGTGCATGTAGCTCCAGTAGCGTAAATTAGGGATCTTTTGAGGAGATCAATATGAAAGATGAGAGGTAGACTGTCTCTTTCCTTTCCAGACGGTGAGCTGTATGGACCGTATAAGCCTGAGTGGCTGAAGAATTATTTCCCACCACAGAGAGAGCTCTCACCAGACAATGAAGCCAAACAACTGAAAACAGAAGTGAAAGGGTGAGTAAGAAACCCAGTGACACCGTGCGATAGCTAAGAGAGCCGATATATTTCATTGTTTATTTTGTTTTTGTCTTAGTGTGGTTTTAAAAGTCATGTTAAGTTGTTTTATGACATTTGGAACTGAAAGACTTATGAGTAGTATAACTGCCCTTTGTAATTTAGTATAAATTTCCTCCCTACAAATCAGAATTCCATTTTGACCTAGTTCGTCTTTTTTTTTTTTTTTTTTAATTTTATTTGACAGAGAGAGACACAGCGGGAGAGGGAACACAAGCAGGGGGAGTGGGAGAGGGAGAAGCAGGCCGCCCGCAGAGCAGGGAGCCCGATGCAGGGCTTGATGCGGGGCTCGATCCCAGGACCCTGGGATCATGACCCAAGCTGAAGGCTGTCGCTTAATGACTGAGCCACCCAGGTGCCCCTAGCTCATTATTAAGAGATAAAGAGTACATTAGTTAGGTTCCTGGCAGGAAACAGATCCCATTCCCAATGGGTAAATTGAAAATAATTACTGAAGAGACTTACAGAGGTGGACAAGGTCAGAAAAAAAAAACCAACAAAATATGATGAAGCGAAAATAAAAATATCATGAATTTCATAATATCTTAAAAATCAGCATAATTCTTCAGCATATGCAAGAAATATTTTAATTGAAGGCCTTTTTCCTCCCACTAGTGAAAATTTTATAGAAAGAAGGTAATGAAAAGCTTTTTAGTACAATTTTGTAGACTCTTCCTAAAATTTCATTTGCAGTAGATTGAAATATTTATTGAAAAACATTTTTCTTCTGGAGAAAATGCATTTGTTAAATCTAGAAAAGGAAAAAAAAGTGAGACAATAGTCAAAATGTATGGCACTCCTTAACCAAATTAGAATCTTTCCAACATAAGTGATATTTCTCTTCACAGTATCTGCCCAGAAAGAATATTTGAGTATTTTAGAAAGTTTTTGTGAAGACATGATAACATATCTGCAGATAGGTTTATTAGACAATGAAAGAATTGCCAAATATTCCTTAAGTCTATTAGAAATCTTTGCTGTAGCTTACATGAAAAAAAAGTGCTCCCAGTTAAATAATATTCATTTATTTTAGGTACACAAATGGTTGAATCATTTAGGGAAAATATACACTTAGAACAAATTATAAAAGCCATTCTATAAATAAAATGAATGATTTATTTTGTTGTAAGTTCTATTTGTAACTTGATACTAACTTGGGCTGGGAATAGATTCAATTAGCCTTAAGTAATCTTGAAAGATATTCTTAGAAACAAGAAAAAACAATCATATATGTGTTTTAAAAATATGCAGAATATACTAGGCTCACATTTTAATCACTTTAGAGGAACAACTTCTGCATTATTAGAATACTTGTGTGGCTCCATTTTCTTTATTCACTCCATTTTCCTAAATAAAAAGCTATAATACTATCTAATAGTAACAAAGTAATGAATATCCAGAAACTTGGTTCAGCATATCGGAGTATTGCTGTTTTATGGACGCTAGTGTGTTAATGTGGATTAACATTATATAGTGGATTCTTATTGCAGGAACATGTACTCTGGGCATACACTTAATGTTGAGTTCTATATGAAGATTAGAATTAGATAATATTAGAATTAAGTAAACACTAGGAGACTGCCTCATTTTAATACTTACTCAACTGAAGACCAGATAGCTTAAGGAACTTTTTAAGCTACTTCAGAATAACCCAGGACTACAAGCAGGTACAAATTAGAGTGTGTCTTTAGATTCTTGGTGGAGAAAAAACACAGCTGCTATAGTGTAAACTGCTTGATTGCTGTCATTAACAATAGGCTGAGAATCATTAGGTTTTTGTAGTTTCTCTTATAATTTTTATCACTCATATTAGTCTCAGTATGCTGGTTTTAAGAATGTGCCATGCATGGTGCACATCTAGGACTCCCCTGGGACTTAAGATAAGATAGTGTTTTGTACCTCCTAAGTATTGAATAAGAAGTTCTACTTTGCATCAATGTCAGCTGTCCCCAAGCTCATGAGTCATGGCTGTTGTAAAGGTTGGGTCCATTTTTATCATAGATCTCTATCACTGAAGCACAGCTATTGAACCTCAAAGTTAACTCTGCTGAATAATTGTTTTCTCTAAATGAGGATTCCATCACATGTAGATAATAATTTAATTTGCCAGGACATGATTTCTAAATACTTTGAACTGGGATTCCCTAATAGACAGTAGTGAATATATTTTTAAGATGACCATGAAAACGTAACTGTGTTTATAAGAAAGATTTCATTCATGGTGGTAATAAAGTGATACTGAGTATTTCAAAGTGTAAGCTGAAAATTCTTGGTCAGGGTGATGTGATAATTCATAGTGCTGAAAATTCTGAAATGATAGCTAGAATGAAGCTTCAGCTTTTCTAAAAAGCTTTTTGGAAGTTGGTGAACTGAAAGTTTCCCATTTATCTAGTGATTCTTGTGTACTAGGAAATTTGGTTGATGGCTCAAATTAAACATTTTTTTCATGTAAAGAGAAGAGAGATTCAATCATAGTTGTAAATTATAGATCTACTTCCTACATTTTGCTAAATGCTGGGGAGCAGAGGATCTCCTAGAGAAAATTCAATGTAAAACTGATTTTAGAAAAAGTTTCTCAGTCATGATGAGGAGTTGTTGAATTATCATTTAAATTGCATAGGATTAAGATGTAAAAGCCATAACAGATATGGTAATGTGCAAAAATGATTGTTTAATGAGGACTGGGTCATCAGGAAATGTTTCAAGAAAAGATAGGACTGAAGCTGTTATTTGAGGAATAGTCATATTTTGAATTTGGCTTGGTTTACGATGTACTTGATACAAAAATATTTTGCTGATTATCTTCTCAGTTCCCCTAGAACAAGCATCCAATTTGTATCTGGTTTTTGTTTTGTTTTGTTTTAGCTTTAGGATTACTTAGACATTATCAGTGGAAAACAAATGAAGTGACACTTATTTAAGCAAAGTAGTTAAGTATATTTTCTTCTACAGTTAAACATAGCTTGAAGGATTTTGACCCAAAGTACTTCCTAAGTCCTCAGACCAGTAATAGGAAAGATTAGCTTCTAGACCAGATATATTTAATGAGCTACTCAGGTAGGTATCTTTTTTTTTCTTTTGGCTCTTACATTAAAACCAAAATGATTTTATGTCACTAAGCTAGAATATGATTTTAAGAGCTTATGGGATATGCCCAAGGACATCTACTGTGTCATCTATTGCTGTCAAGTAAGGAAATCCCCCTAATTGACTTATATTGCAGGATATTTAAAAAATAAAGACTGGGTGAAGTGACTAAACTGACTGTTTGGCTTCTGTGAAAACAGCTTTAAAGAAGGATTATATTTGCTTAGAGGGTTGAAACCTCTTTTACCTCTTATGACAATATTCAGCTAAGAAATATTCAGTGATGCTTCCCATCTCTATTTTAGGAGCTGCATAGAGTTAAGACTGAGGCATTTGGTTCTCTCCATAATGTTTCTAATAACACAGCATACTCAAAAGCAACTGAGCCTGAGCTAGCCACTGAAGCTGGAGAACAAAGCCTTTGGTTCGATCATTCTTAAAAGCGACAGTAACTTTTTGTAAAACCCCAGAGCCCTCAACATGGCTTCATTTCACATTATTTTCTGTATGTACTGTTCTCAGCATGAAGCAGTTCCAAAAGACATTAGAACTGTGAGATTCAGGAAACCTTTGGATCAGATAATTACCATTTCCTTCATTATATATTAATTCAGGATGGTTTCCCTTTTGTTTCTTAAGCATAAATGGTGCCATATTTTTTTTCTCTGAAACAGTTGGAATGTTTCTGTTCAAGGTGATCTGCAGCTGCTTAGGCAACCATATTTTTTTTTCTTGAATAAATACTGAAACACATTATTTGGAAGTGAGAAGACAGATCAGGGCAGGTGATTTCCAAATGTTCCTCCATTCAAGAATGTTACATATTATTTCAGCGTATTTTCAGAAAACAGATATTCAGTATTCTACTTTTCACATAATGTTTCCCACAAGGTCACAATAATATAATAAAACACGTGTGCACACACATACATATGTATGTGTGTTGCTCACAGGAACAATAAAACAAAAACTCACATGATTGCAGGTCATATTTTGCCATGGTAGTTTTGCACCAAAAAATAAGATTTATAATGTAAGATTTAGGCAGTCAGCATACATGCCTAATTACGTAGTATGGATCTATTATTGTGCCTCTGCATGAGATATAAAATAAAAAGGCAAAATCCTTGTTCTTGAGGATCTTGAGGAATCCAGTTTGTGAGAAAGATTAGTAAACACAGTCAAAACACAATGAGGTGAGGGGCACCTGGGTGGCTCAGTTGTTAAGTGTCTGCCTTCGGCTCAGGTCATGATCCCAGGGTCTTGGGATCAAGCCCCATGTCAGGCTCCCTGCTCTATGGGGAGTCTGCTTCTCCCTCTCCAACTCCCCCTGCTTGTGTTCCCTCTCTCGCTGTCTCTGTCAAATAAATAAATAAACTTAAAAAAAAAGCCACACACACAAAATGAGGTGAATGCTACAGTGGAGGCATGCCGGAAAGGGGACTCCAAGAGGCAAGGGGGATTGTGGTGAAACTCTACCTTGAAGATGGCGTAAGAAGAATTCCTTTCTCTGACAAGGAGGGCAGGTCTTTTAGATAAAGCTACCAGCACCTGCAAAGTCCTATAGATGTGAGAAAAATGGGCATGCAGGTAACAGAAGGACATTCCTTTAAAGGAAATAGCAAACAAGCAGACCTCAGAAAGGGGAAAGTGAGGAAAGGAAGCACTGATTAAGGATAGGAGATGGTTGTGGCTATTTTTTCAAATAAGAATACCTGCAGTTAGAACTTTAAAGGATGAAAACAGGTTTAGATACAGACCAAAGAGATACGTATCACAGCACTCAAGTATGGAATTTTCTAAAATAGAGCCAGAATAAGCACCTGTGCTGGAGGTAGCATTAATCATAAACTAGGAAGGCATAAAGTCTAGCAGTCTTCATTTATTGGGCCCTTACTTGAATCAACCAAGTAAAATGTCATCATTCTGAATAAAACTTCACTTGCATACCTAATTTTGCATTCATAATTTTGTGATATGTATTTTTAGAGAGTGCCTCCAGATCATATGAACTTTGGGTCCAACAAATCCTGCATTCACCTTGCCTAGAGGATAAGTCCGCGGTAGTGCTAAAAAACTAATAACTAGAAGTCAGAGTGTCAAAGTCACTGGCTTAATTTTGTAAACTAAGTCATTAAATTATAAAAAGGCATGATTGCTTAGCTATACACAACTGACAAAATAGAGCTATGTTTTCATCCTCACTTCCAAACAAGAAGTGTTTTTTTCTCACCAATAGGGATTTACGGTTTGTCCCTGACCACCCATCCCAGCCCCCACTTGGGGACAAGTCTGCCACTGATCACAAGAATGCCTATTCCCTGATTCCTCAGAGATGTAGTGTGCACAGGTTAAAGAGAGTTAAAGCACAGGAATTCTGAAATGTGGTCCATGACAGAATTATGCAGAGTCTCTCCCTACTCTTGAAAAAGTGAATAAACAGGGATCAGTTTTAGTGAGAAAGGTTTGAAGAAAGGGATATACTAGTGCAGAATCAACCACATAAGATAAGTATAACGTAAATACAGATAAGTGACATATCTATCTTCATATATGTACACTCAGTTAATTTTCACAAAGTGGATATCCCTGTGTAATCCACATTCACAGTAAAAATGGCACCTCGGGTTCTAGAGGGGAGGGGGTAGGGGGAGGGGTTAGCCCGGGGATGGGTATTGAGGAGGGCACGTACTGCACGGAGCACTGGGTGTTATACGCAAACAATGAATCATGGATCACTACATCAGAAAATAAATAAATAAATTTAATTAAAAAAAATCAAACTCATTAAATCAATCAATCAATCAATCAATCAATAAATAAATAAATAAAAATGGCACCTCAGAAAATCCTTCTGTGTACCCTTGCAGGCATTATTTCTACCCAAAGTAATCACTACCCACATTAGTTAGAATAACTTGAGAGATAAGTTTTTGTCTGCTTTAGAATCGTGCAGTACTATTCCTTTGTATCTGATTTGTTTACCTAATAGTATGTCAATACGATTCTTCCCTGTTATTGAGTATAGTAGTAGTTTATTCATGTTTATTGCTATATTGAATTCCATTGTATGAACAAATACTTCAAATGTAATCTTTTCCACTGTTGACTGACACTTGGGTTGTTTTCAATTTGGGGCTGCATGAAAGCTCTGCTATGAATATTCTGGGTTATGAATGTTAGTGAATATATGTAACATTTGCTTTGGGTTTATAACTAACAATGGAATTGCTGGGTCATGAAGTTAACTACATATTCCATTTTAGTAAATAATGCCAAACAAAATGCTTGTCAAATTTATATTCCTAGTAGCAGTGTTTAAGAATTCTATCTGCTCTACATATCTTTAATTATTGCCATTGTTTGTTTAGTAGTATCTCACTTAGAATTTTTATTTCCCTGATGATTAATGAGGTTGAGTCCATATTCATATGTTTACTGATAGTTTGGATGTCCTCTTTTGTGAAGTGCCTGCAATTATTTTATTTGCCTATTGGATCATCTATTTTCTTTTTTCTTTTTGATTTGAAGGAACTCTTTATATATTCTGGATCAAAGACTTTGTCAGATAAGGGATAGCAAATATGTTTTTCCACTTGGAGCCTTGGGGTTTTACTCAGAAATACCTTTTGATGAACAAATGATTTTAATTTTAATACAGTATACTTATGTTTTTCTGATTTTTGTAACCTTCAAGTAAACATTTTGTTTTAGGTAAAGGATATGTTTTCCTGTATGCATTATATATCAGTGAATTCTATTTAGAGAGTGACCCCTTATAAAAATGAAATAAGTAACCTGTGGTCAAGAGAAAATGTTTGGGTTCCATATGGCAAAAAAAATAGATAAGTAATCATATTTTTGTTAGGCAATTTAAATTCTCCCTAAATAATATCATTAATTATTGTTTAGGAGGAGGAACACACCATGGAAACAAGCTATTTTCTTTACCATGTATGTCTCTGCATGCCCTATTTTCTTTTTATTTATTACTTTTATAATGTGTTGTCTATGCATATACATATAAAATATATATTTGTTACTTGTGAGATAGGTATTTCTCTTCAACTCAGTTTTTTGAGTATAGATAAAAAGATGTCAAAACTCTAAGTAAATATCCAATTATATCTATACTTAACTAAAATTGAACTGGTTTATCAGTAGTTACCTAAACATTAACAGAGTAAGAATGAAATTTTAAGAAAAGTAAGTTAACTCGGGGTGCCTGGGTGGCTCAGTCGGTTAAGCAGCTGACTCTTGGTTTTACCTCAGGTCATGATCTTAGAGTCATGGGATCCAGTCCTACATTGGGCTCTGTGTTCAGCGAGGAGTCTGCTGGAGATTCTCACCCTGTGCCCCATCCCCCCACTGATGTATACCCTCTCACTCTCTCTCTAAAATAATAAATCTTTTTTAAAAATGTAAGTTAACTCAACAGCGTTTACTTTTCAGTGTATACATAACGGAAATACCAAAAAGAAAAAAAAAAAAACAAAGAAGAAGAAAGGAAAGAAACAAGGGGAAAAAATATATAACTCTCTCGATTTGAGAAATAGGGAAAACAGTGTTTGTACAATTATGGTTATCTTTTTCCTATAGTGAAGTAGTCATATTATCATAAAAAATGTATTCAGCCATTTGCTAGATGACTAGAGATATGTATTTGATCCACAGCTGCTGCAACAAATGCTATTTGTAAGTTGAATTAGACTGGTTGTATTGTTCTCGAATTTGAATATAGATTTCCAGATGACATGTGCCACTTTATGGAAATGCTGCAGAAATATTAAGTAATTACATGGCAGAATGTTATCTCCAAGCTTTTCTTCTACCATTCATAAACATAATGCCTTCATGTTCATACCTTAAATAATCAATTCAAGACCAATCTCAGTAGAACCCTGGCTTTCATATGAAATAAGGGGTATGCTTAGAATCTCCATTCCATCCTTATAATAACAGATACTGGGATATATTAGTTAGCTTGATTATGGTGATTACTTGATATATATGTACAGTGAAACATCAAGTTATACACCTTAAATATATATAATTTTTACATGTTAATTATATCTCAATAAGACTGTTAAAAAAAAAAGGAAAGAAATTTCATCAAATCCAAACATTTTCCTTGAAGCAGATGAGTGACTAAATTATCAAGTCATAGAGTTGTCATTCTCTTCTTAATGAATTCTAGGAATAGATCCCCTCAAGCTTTCTCAGTAGAACTTCCAGTGTTTTATTTCTCTTATCTGAGATTGCTCTTTTTAGTGTTTAACTGAAATGACTGGCTGTAGTGTTAAATTTCATGGTTGTCATTATATATTCATAAGATCCTTCATTTACTTGTAGCCATCAATTAAGTCAGTCCATAGTCTTTTTAAAATTTTCCTTCCTTTAAGCTAAATAGATCTAAATGCTGTGACCTTTCTTTATAATATATGAATTCCATTCCTTTGGTCATTTTTCTTTAGTATTTATGAATCATCATTATCACCATTATCTTTTCTGGATTAGCTACAATATTTTCATTCAGTTCAGAAACCCAGTGGTTTTCTCATTAGAACCTTAAACAAAATCTATTACATGAGTTAAAAAAGTGCAATTTTAATAAAAAGAATACTCACAATCAATACTCCCTTTTACTTCCCATTATAACTTATGTTTTGTAGTCATCAGTGCTCAAGTAGTTTTTCACCATTGGCTTCAATTTCATTTTCATTTTCACTATGGGTCCACCTTCAAACTCCTCTAAATTGAATTCAATTCTTTAAATGATAAATGGAGTGACTATATGTGAATATCAATGCTTTATTTTCAAGTTTGATGACTGAAAAAAGAGCCTAGCAATAATTATGCAAGGGTCAAGGAGTCAGAATGCACTGTGTGTTCTAAAATTATCCTCATCAAATTTTATACCTCCTTACCAGAATTAAGAAAAGATCCACTCATCTTCCATTCAAGAAGGCACCTCACAACTCAGAGAGTTCTAGATAAGTTCCACACCACTGTCCACTCCCCCTGGCCTCTAGACATCTATGTCAATCCCCTCCATCTCTGCAGCCTTCACACCTTAGTGGCCTTTGTCCCTAGCAAAAACCCTACACCTCTGCCAATAAGTTCAACTCCACAACAACCAACAACACCTGGGATGTGAAGGACTATTGTTAAAGGCCTTTTATCTGTGTTTATATCTGTACATTCCGAAAAGACAAGAACTCTCACCCATTCATCCCTCATTCTCTGATTCTAATCTGTATTAAGTTTGTGTTGGCAGTAAGTAACTCTTACACCATACTCCTTCACAATTCCCTCCTTTATTTCTGTAAACAGCACCTATCATGTTATCATATGTTTTACTTAATTATTTGTTTTTCTCCTGTTAAGTGAATGTAAGTTCTAGGAGAGCCGAAATTCTTGTCTATTTAATTCATTGATATATCCTAAACAACTAGTCTAGTGCCTGATAATAGGTAAATATATGTTAAATTTCTAGGTATGTTAAATGAATACATAAATACAAATATATTTTAAATAAACACTTAAATATGTATAAATATATAAAAAATAAAAAGTCTGAGTCATTAATTAAAATTGACAATGCACACTATATTCACAAATATTCAGGCCTAAACAATTTTGTATTATTTTGCTTGTATTAATTTGTTGCACAATGAAAGACCAATACAACTATAAAGGAAGGAAATATTATTTCATCTCGTAGAAAAAAAAAAGTGTGGATTTGCCTAAATGAATACATGCATTCCAAAAAATGTAAATAACAGAATAGTGCTTCCACCTAAAGGAAAATATATCACAATTTATTAATAGTAATTTTTCCATAGAACAAGAGGTCTAATCTCATAGTAGGAATATATAGTCCTTGTGTTAACATTGCTTAAATTCTATTTCTTACTAAGAAAACTCCTGGCTCTTTGACAGTCTTCTGGGAGGGTTTTCATTTTAAAATACTTCTATAGCCAAGAACATGTCTGCTTGAGTCATTACCACACAGTGGTACCATTCCAGAATCATTTTCTTTGATCCTCATATTGAAAGAAAGAGAAGGGAAGGTGGGAAGATGAGAGGGGGAGGGAAAAACAGAGGAAAGGAGGAGAGAAAGAAAAGGGAAAGAAGAAAGAAGAGAAGAAGTGGAAGGAAGAGGAGGTAGAAGTAGAGGAGGAGAAACAATAATATGTCATGAACGGTTACAGTGGGTGGAATAGAAATTCATAACTTTTATGTAGCACTTCTGTGTATTTTATTGGGTTCTTACCTTGTTTTTCTATAACTACATGTTTTTATTTGTAAGAAGAAAAAAATGTCTAAAGGAAAAGTTGTAGCACCATGCCCAGCTGGAATCAGAACTGAAGGACAGCCACGCTGGTATTTAGAATACTTACTGCCACAGAAACTAGCCACTTATCTTGATTTTTCACAGTGTTTGGGGATTCCTTATAAAGAACTTGAACACTCTCAATTACAATTATGGTTTGGTCCTAAAGAAGTATGGCTGACAGATTAAGGATGGGATTTGGGATGATGAGAGCCAGATTATAGTACAGGACAATGGAGCCCTGAAAGGTAGAATGAGTAAACATTAAGGAATAAGTTATGACCGAAGAGATCCAGCAGTTTTTACTGAAATGAAGAGAGTGTGCTGCATTTATCAGAAAAACACAGAGGGAAGGCCTGAAGTTGGTAGAGACTGAGAAGATGAAGGAGATGGTCCTTCTAAGAAGCTGGAGAATAGAAATAAAGAACACATAGGAAGAAATGCAGAATATAAATTAGTTAACTAGATGAGCCATTTATAGAGTACTATATAGATCATATTAAGGAATTTTGAAACATTATTGAATGGTTTCATGAAAAATGTAAGACAATTGGATTTGTATTTTCTGAAGATCATCTGACAGAAGAGGGTTAATGGGGAAAACAAGAATAAAAATGAGTACCAGGGACCAGTTTGGAAGTTCCTGAGGTAAGAAGACATGTATGACCCTGACTTCAACCTATGTGATAGTGTGATTGAAAGATGTAAATTTTTAGATAATAAAATAAATTCTGACATCATGGTCTTATCCTGTTATGCCATGATTTAGTCAGATTGCCATGGTTTTATTGTATCTTTCATATATTAAAACTCAAGAATAAATTAATCCTAAATTATGATATTGTAAACGTCTGTATTTTTAAATTTGACTTTGTTGTCAGCTTTCCAATACTAGGGTCTAAAAATGCTAATTCTTAATTTCCAAACAAATGTTTCTGGCAGAGTGAAGGCATGGTCCCTCTGCCAGAAATCCAATTGTCTGTCTTTATTTTTACAAGAGGACAGTAAAAAATAGCAATTTGAATACCCTTGTAATAATTATTCATTGTCTTCATTCAGGTGAATAATACACGGTCTTAGAATTACACAGTACATAGTTTATGATAACCTTTATCAGTGTCCACAGGCAAGAATACTTTAGTATTTATTGGTTTTATACACCCCTTCAGAAATTGTGCATAGTGTTGTTCTTCACCTCTTTAAATGCTTCCCTTTTCCAATCCTCCCTTATGTGTCAAGAAAACAGAACAAGAAAAACAAACTTTGACATTCAATTCAATGACCATTTATGTAACTGATCTCATATGCAAGGGAGATATGATAAATTCAAAATCCAGATTTTATGTGAAAGATTAACTTTAGTAATCCTGGCTAAGCAAGACACACAGGCAAGGTGCCGGTGTGTGAATTTAGGTTCAGAATGTAGCAAGAACGAGACTGGTGATGTTAGGTGCTTGAAGATCACATAGAAAAGGCAATATTATATTTATTGTGGGGAATGTGATGAAACTTCCTGGAAGAGAAGGCATTTCCATTTTGTCCTTAGAACCACATCAACGTGGGAAAGTAGAATCACTATATCATGAAGACAAACTGCCAGTCTGAACGGAGAGGGCAGTAGGAAATAAGAATCAAGGGTAGGAAAGAGGAAAACGCTAAGCATGGAGAGAAAACTGAAAGCAGTCTTTCATACTACTGTATTTTGGAAGTGGAATATTCTCAAATATTTTAGAAACCAAATTTTGCAGTGCCTTCAAACTGAGTTCAACCTATCTGGCTGTTAATTTCTAGGGTGTAAAATTTCCAGGGTCATTTTAATTTTATAAAAGCATCAGATATCACATTTTTCAGGAAAAATATGCAAATGTCACTGTTTATAACTAAGGAAATTAACGTTGCCCTATTTGATATAGAGGTAGAAGAAATAGGAATAGAATCACCAAAACTATACTCACAATTGGCTGTAGTAGTGAGGAAACAGAAGTTACAGAGAAAACGAATTTTAAGCAACAGTTTGGAAGGGCCAACTTTGTGTGGGTGGTGGGTATGTATGTGAAAAGAATGAATTTCACTTAAGTTGTGCTATGTTTGAAGTTTCTGGGGTGTCCAAAATTCAGGAGAGATTTGTTGGAAGAAATATGTAAAGAGGTACTTATGGCCAAATACAATAAATAGATTTCATTGCGACTTCTTTTTTAATTCCTCCCTTACAAAAGTACATTATACTTTAAATACATTAGATGGTAAAGAATTGAAAATGTCTGATTAAAAATCTGATCTCCTCTAGGCGGAATAAGAGAAAAACCTGCTATTGCAGCATAACCCACAAACTCTACTACTCAAGCCCAGCATTTTGCAGAGGCAGTTTACAAATTCATTTACAGTTGATGGGCTTCTGTAAAGATCTCTCACCTTCAACTGTCTGCCCCCAACTGAGCTCACTGTTGTATCCTGAAATTCTCATTGAGATAAAGATTACATGATTTGTGTATTTATTTACAATTTAATAAATCTTTGAAAAGATAAATCCTTGAGTTATTAGCACCTTAGTATGTATTACTTTTTCTGTATTTTTTCTTTTTAAAAATGTTATATAGAATATTATAAATACATAATTTTATGACAAAAATCAAGTATCCAGCACATAGATTATGGAATAAATAATTAAATTTTAATGGGGCGGTTAAGCAGCTGCCTTCGACTCAGGGCATGATCCTGGGATCCTGGGTTCCGAGCAGCGTTGGGCTCCTTGCTCAGCAGGGAGCCTGCTTCTCCCTCTGCCTGCCCCTCCCCCTGCTTGTGCTCTCTCTCTCTCTCTCTCTCTGACAAATAAATAAATAAAACCTTTACAAATAAATAAATAAATCTTAAATAGTTAAATCTTTCTGTGCATCCGTACCTAATCACACAAAATACAGTGCCTTACGCCCCCCGCCGCCCCGCCACACACACACACACATATACCCTTCAGGTAACATCTTTGTTTGATTTCATAGTAGTCAATGAGTGTCTTTACACTTTTATGAAGTAGATATCCATTCCTACAAAATATGTACAGTAATATTTTGCATGTTTATGTTTTTCTATGTAATAAATGATATTGATCTTTCACTTTTCAGTATTATATTTGTCAGCATCACACTCAATGATAAATTGGTACTAGCAAGTTTTTATCAATTTTAACATTTTATTATATGATTTGACTAAATTTATTTACTGATTTTACTTCTAATTAACATAGAAGTGATTTTCAGTTGTTACTACTGTGCATTACATTAATATGAATGCTTTTGTACATGTTACCATGCACACCTGTATGAGGATTTACCTAGGTATATACATAAGAATGGAATTGATAGGTCTAAAATACTGCCAAATTGTTCCCCCAAATTTTTGTATCAAATGACGTCCTTATTGGCAGTGTATAAGAATTCACATTATTCCACATTTTAAAAAGCCTAACTGTTTGTTTCCAATTTGATAGTATGATAGGGTAACTCTTTGTGATCTTTATTTTGCTTACATAAGTAAGGTAATGGGTTTTTGTATATAGTTCATGAATTTTAACAGATTTATAGATTCATATAACCACCATCTCAATAAGGATGCACAATTTTCCCATCATCCCCCCCAAGGTTCTTTCATGCTGCCCCACATGGCCAGACTTTTCTCTCACTTCATCACCTGGCAACCACAGATCTATTCTCTTTCCCTCAAGTTTTTCCTTTTAAAAAATTTCATATAAATGGTATTATACAGTATGTATACTTTTGTGACTGGCTTCTTCCACTCAACATAAATGTCTTTAAGATTCATCCATGTTGTTTGGTTATGAATAGTTTATTCATTTTTATTTCTCAGTAGTATTCCATTTTATGGATGTGCTATATAGTTTGTTTATCCATTGACCCATTGAAGGGCATTTAGTTTGAGTTAGGTCAGTTGTTAAATAAAGCTGCTGTAAAAAACCGTGCACATTTGCAAGAATACAAGTTGTCTTTAGGGAAAGTACCCAGGAATGGGATCGCTAAGTATATGTTTAGCTTGCCAAGAAATTATCAAACTATTCTCCAAAGAGGCTGTGTGTCCCACCAGTACATTTGAGAATTCCAGTTACCTTACACTGTCTCTAGTACTTGGTATTGTCAACTGTGCTCATTACAGCCAATCTACAGGTGTGTGGTGGTACTGTTATATCCTTTTGACTTCAACTTAAATTTTCTTAGGATAATTCTGTTGAACATCTTTCCTGAACATATTTGTCATCTGCATATCTTACTTGGTGTAGTGGCTATTCAAATATTTGTCCATTTTTAAAATTGGGTTTTTTGTTTCCTTATTGTTATATTAAAGTCCAACTTTTTTGTGGATTTCACTTTTGTTCTCATTTTTAAGAACTTTTTGCATAACACAAAGTCATTGAGATATGCTCCTGTGTTTTCTTTAAATGGTTAGTAATTTTATGTTACACCTTTAGATATATGATCCATTTTGAGTTAATTTTAGTAAAGCTGTGAAGAACAGATTGAGGTTCACTTCACGTATATATCCAGTTGTTCAAACATCATTTGCTCAAAACACTATTCTTTCTCCATTGAATTCCCTTTGCACATCTGTCAAAAATCAATTGATGATAATTGTGTGGTGATAGTAATTCTTTCTCACTAAGCTACAGGCCTATCCTTGTTCTAATACCACAAAGTTTTTGTTATTGTAGCTACATAGCAATCCTTAAAATCACAAATTGTAAGCCCTCCTAATTTTATTTTTTATTATCAAAATAGTTTTGACTGTAACTTGCATTTTCTTATAAATTTGTTGTTGTTGTCATTTTCTTATAAATTTTAGGACAACTTCTCCGTATTTACAAGAAATACTGCTGGAAGAGTTTTGGGGGCATTATCTACTTATTTAGTAGTATGATGATAGATTGTAATAAGACAAAATGAATTGCTTTCCATATATTTCTATTTTCTGAAAATATTATTTTATGACAATTATGTGTTTCTTAAAACTTTTTTAGTAAACCATTTGCCTTGAAGTTTTACCCTGGAAGTAATGTTTTGGTTGCATTTCCACATTCTTTTAATTGCATTAAATCTATATATAAATTCAGAGGATTGCCATCAGAACTATGCTGGGTCCTTAAATTCATGAGTTTTGTATGTCTTTGATAGTAAATCATTCATTCTTTTTATCTGCATTTTATTTATTTTTTTAAAGATTTTATTTATTTATTTGACACAGAGAGAGAACACAAGCAGTGGGAGGGGGAGAGGGAGAAGCAGACTCTCTGCAGAACAGGGAGCCCAATGTGGGGCTAAATGCCAGGACCCTGGGATCATGACCTGAGCCGAAGGCAGATGCTTAACCAACTGAGCCACCCAGGCGCCCCTGCATTTTATTTTTAACATGCAGCTCTCACTTATGTGTTATTAGATTTATATATATATGTTAGTATTTCAGTATTTTGGAGGTACAGTAAATAGTATAATATATAAATTGGCTCCCAGTTGGTTTTCTTCTTCTTCTTCTTTTTTTTTTTTTTAGAGAGAGAGTGTGTGGGCACATGAGCAGGATGGGTGGTGAGTGTGGCAGGGGAAGGGCAGAGGGAGAGGGAGAGAGAGAATCTTAAGCAGTCTCCACACCCAGGATGAAGCCTGCCTCTGGGCTTGATCTCACTATGCTGAGATCATGACTTGAGCCGAAATCGAGTCAGACGCTTAACTGGCTGAGACACCCAGGCACTCTGGTTTTCTTTGTTTTCTGTTTTTGTTTTGCTTATTACTTGATTTATTAGAGAGATCTCTTCAACATATAAAAGAGGAGTAGCAGGGATGGGAGAAGGGGTCTGGAGCTGCATATGTTATTTGGGGCCAACAGTGGCTACACAGTTATTTACAGAAATAAAATTGATTTTTGTATGATGACTTTGTACTCTGCAACATTCTGAACTCATCTGGTTTGAAGAGATTTCCTATAGATCTTTTGGGATTTTTCACTTGAACAATCATGTTGTCTGCAAATAGGGACAATTTTCTACTTTATTTCTGATCTTCCTGACTTTATTTTTCAACCAACCATTTCACTGGTTAGAGCTTCTGGTTCAGTATTGAATAGGAGCAATGTTTCCAGTTTTAGGGGGAAATAATTCTGACATTCAAAATTAAGAATAATGTTAGGTTTGGGTAGATGCCATTTACAGGCACTTCAATATGGCAAAGTTTTTAACATAAATTATGTTGATTTTTTTCCAACTGCATTTTGTGCAATTGATATGACTGTGTTTTTTCTGTTTTACTTCCTTACAATAGTGAATTATATTGATTTCTTTTCAAATTATCAACCATCTGTTCATTCTTGGGCTAAACTCCAATTGGTCATGATGTTTTTTCTACTTTTCTTTAGTTTGGTTGTTTGTTTTAACTAGTATACATCACAAATTTAAATCTGTCTACTTATGTGTGTTTCTCTGTCCTGCCATTAGAAGGACATAAGCCTTTGAAAGCAAGAATCTTATAGGGCTTTTTTCAAAATATTTTACCTATACTATATTCAGCCCAGTACTTGGCACAGACTTGGCAGTCCACACATTTCTGAAGGATAGGAAAAAGGGATAAAAGAAGAAATAACAAGGAAATTTGTGTTTCCATGACAGTATATTTCCAATCAACCATGTGTCAAATATTCTGTGCCCTAAATTGCATGCACATATTACCTGCCAGAAGTTCAAGCTCAGTCAATTTAAATAATTGTTTAAAATTTTGATAGCTTGGGGCACCTGGGTGGCTCAGTCCGTTAAGCTAATCGTCTGCCTTCAGCTCAGGTCATGATCCCAGGGTCCTGGAATGGAGCCCAGCATCTGGCTCCCTGCTCTGTGGGAAGCCTGCTTCTCCCTCTCCCTCTGCCTCCCGCTCCCCCTGCTCGTGAGCTCTCTCTCTCTGTCAAATAAATACAATCTTTAAAAAAAATCAGTAAAATAAAATTGTGATAGCTTATAATATAACAATAGCTGAATATCACAAATAATCATATTCTAAGACATCCAAAAAAAATGTCTTGGGAGAAAAATCTCATACACATTTTCCAGAAGAATATCATGTACTCAACAAAATAACAGTGTGAAATAGGTAAATAATATGAAATTCATAATCTTTCTCTTCTTTCCTAATTTAAAAAGATACAGAGGCATAAATTGAGTAGTTAATAAAATATAATACATTATTAATTCCTCAGTGAAGTGTCATTTAAAATTATTGTAAAAGATTCTGTCACATAGATTTATTCACAATATATTACATACATAGTGTGTGTGAGTGTAACTGTAAAGCTCAAACTATTTATATAAATGTTGGTTATTAATCATTAGTTGTTAATTACTATAAACATGATGTGACATTACTATAAATCTGTCTTATTCATCTTAGGCTTAAACTCTTACCCTCCATTTCATGATTATGTAAAACTTTGAACTAAAGTGTGGAAATGTTCTGACACTGAAAAATTTTTCCTTATTATGTAATAATAATATCTATACTGTATCCAATTTTTCATATGATCTCCAATCTCACCTGATTATCCTTTATCATAGAATGAAAAACCTGCTTTCCATTATTAAAGTCTCTCCTTTATCATGTAAACACTAATGACATTTAACTAAATTTATTTTTATCTGCTACAGGATTGAATTAACCAATTGTTTTTAAAGCTTTGAACACTGTTTTATATAGTAGGAAATTTTCTGTTTGAGGAATTTCAATATACTGAGAATGCCCTCTGGATCCATAATGCCACCCTCAACTTGATTTGCTGGGGATTAAAATGCCATAATTAGAACTTTGTTTCTTTGGTTACAGGCTCTTTCTATAAATGAAAATGCTCATTTAAAGAATGCACTAAGTGTTTTCTAGCATTTATATAACAGACCAATGGATATGACCTTCACCTGAAAGAAAGATTATCAAAATTGGAAAGGAGCAGAGAGGTCACTGAAACTTGAGCCAAGTGTCATTGCCATAAAATGGTTCTGGAACTTACTAAGTTTAACTTTTTCTATGTCAGAGTTAGGTCTTATCCAGGGTGACAGGTGGCACAAGTGTTCATAATGGGGTAATAACTGGAATCCAGCATCACTAGAATCTTACAGAATTCCTTTGTGAAGTGTTAAAGTTCACTTTTGAGAATCTTCTCACAGCAATTTTTAGATGAAAAGTTGTGAGTGACTTTCCTTTTTCCACTTGGGACCAGATGGAATGGTATTCACTTTTTAAAACCATCTGTCATGCAGCACCTTAATCTTCTTACATCAAGTAGAGGAGAATAAGAACATCTGACTTTGCAAAGATAAAGTTAACACGACAAGATGTCAACCAGACTCTTTTATATGGTGCTTCCAATATTTTGTCAAGTCACTTTGAGGTCTTTTCAGTTAGCTGTCTTATGGGCTTAAGAACGCAGAGAACACAATGCCTATTTTAGAAACTGGTAAATGTCATTGCTTCTTTGCCGGTATGTTTTTTTTAAATTCATTTAGCTCTTCAGAAGGTCAATCTGAGCTGAATTTCCCCCCTTTGGAGGTGACATTGCCTAGACTATATTTATTAAAGCATCATCAACTATAAAGCACCATAAATAATATTTTATTGATATCAAGTACCAGTGTTTAAAAAGAAACTTAGGCAAGACTAAATATAGAAGTAGACTGCAGTCATCTTTTTATCCTTTACTTGAAATATTTGTGTGATTTAGAGTTCCCAAAGAAAAAAGCTAGCACACCAGAGTAATTGAGGGCACTTTAATGAAGGAACAACTTTATTTACAAAGACAAAAGTAGAATTATGAGAAAAAAGTAAAAGTAAACAACCCAAAGGTAGCAAGAGCTGAGAGTATTCACCACTCCTCATCTTGAAGAAACTAAGGTGGGGGTAGGCTGCTAGAATGCAGTGAGAGCTAGAGCTGAATTAAAAGGGCAACTTGACCCTAAAAACGAACTGTGTGGCCTTAGGGAGAGAAAGTATCCACTTCCAGTTTAAGGCTATCAGGAAAGAAATGGGGGGAAAATATACTCTGACCTCTTCCTCTCCCTCTGTATCATTCCTGGTGCCCCCTATAAGCTAAAACCACACAGGAACTAGAGGACAAGAAGCCTAATTGATACAGCCCAAATAAGTCAGCTTCTTGAAACATTAAATTATAAAGAATGGTAGAAAGTGATACTATAGTGAGAATTAGAAAATATCTAACACAATAATCCACTGAAAGTATTATATTCCCTTACCACGTTTAGACTCACAGAAATATGGAGGACAGAGTGTAGGGAATTATTTAGTCAGCCAATTAACAACTGTAATACAGAAAAAAAATTAATCACGGGGAGGTCTGCAGGTAAGAGCCTTCAAAATCTCAATTTTGAGAATATGCTTCTAGAATTTTTAAATGTAACATCAGCATATAGGTAGGTGTTCATTGGACTTATACTAGATGACAAATATTAGGCTCTGTATTTTGATGATACAGGAGATAGAAGACATAAGACTTGCCCTCAAGATGTTTCATCTAACTGGAGAAAAATAACAAAGGATACAAGAAGAGGTACAGATCAGTCTTTTTCTGTTTGGTCTAGACTTAAAGTATTGTAAGTATTAAGAGGAGACAAATAGATATAGTAGTAGAAAACACTTACTGAAACATTTATGTCTCTAACTAAATTTAAACCAGGTCGAGAAAAGAAGACCAGGTCCAGAATTTTTAAGAAGTCAACATTAAATAAATTACATAATTAGGAATTGGAAGAGACTGAATCAAACATGAATCAAACATGCATTTTGGAAAAATGCATTTAGATAAGTTATTTAGGGTCATATTTCAAGAAAAATATAAAGACAGATTTATATTTTATTGCTTATTTTCTGGAAATATTTAGCTATTCATGGCACATTGAAAAAAAAAGCCTAATATATATTAATGGAGAGGGAAGCTGAAAGAGAAATATGTCAAAATAGAGGAAAAGTATTGTTCCCCTGACCATGGGAAATCTACATGAAAACAAACAAACAAACAAACAAATACATCATCAAAATAATTCAGATATGTTTTAGAAGTTCACTTCATTCCCAGGGGATTTTTCTGATCCAATATCAACTATTCAAAGAAATTTTAAGGAAAATCTCAATTAAAGCAATGAACATATTTCTACCTCACTCAAATATTATCAGTCATCACATCTCTTTTCTTGATGATATGCATATCATTATAAATATAAATTATAGTAGTGGATCAATCATGATGTGCCATATAGTGATTTTGAATAAAGAAAAATTATTTTCTTTTGTCCAGACTGACCATGAAGATATAGAGGTGTCTATTTGTACATTTATACATTTATAGATTTTCAGTTAATGGTGTCCAGAAATCCAAAATCCACAAACTTCAAATATAAGATTAGTTTTCATGATTTAATCTTAATTCTCAAGGAGAAATTATCCATAAAATAAAAGGTGAAAATGGCTATTATCTGGCAGTGTTTCACCTTGGAGTTAGAAATGCTGCAGCTAATATCAGAAAAGTAAAAATGATGTAAAAAGAAAAAGGCAGAAGGTGGAGAGTTACTGATGGGGCAATTGTCAAATCCTCCTAGTTTTCAATCACTTTTATTTCATTTTTTGGCCCAAAGTTTTAGAAAAGCAGATCTAGACTAAGGGGACCAAACAGATGTAACAATAATTCAAACATAAGTTATCTACTATTCCTTCTTGTAAATTATTAGCTATATTAAAGTAAAATGTGAAAAGAAACTGAAACATGAAGAGCAATAATATGTATGAGTATTACTGGCTTTCCTTTACTAGAAATATGAAAAAGTCACAGAAAAACAGCTAAAATCATGAATTATAATTGGCAAGCCATTTTAGAATAAGCATACCATAGAATATTACTCAGCCATAAAAAAGAATGTAATCTTGCCATTTGCAACATGAAAGGAGCTAAAATATTACGCTAAGCAAAGTGAGTCAGTCAGAGAAAGACAAATACCGTATGATTTCACTCATATGTGGAATTTAAGAAACAAAACAAATGAACATAGGGAAAAAAAGAGAGAGAGAGAGAGGCACACCAAGAAACAGACTCTTAACAGTAGAGAACAAACTGATGGATACTAGCGGGGAGATGGGTGGGTAGATGGGTTAAAAAGGTGATGGGAGTTAAGGAGTGCACTTGTGATGAGCACTGGGTATTGTATGGAAGTGTAGAATCACTAAATTTTACACCTGAAACTAACAAAAAAAAGGAGAAAAAAAAAGAATAAATGTAAATATCTCAAAATCCTTTCAGATTTTTTCTTCTTTGATAGCAATAGTTGTACTGAACAATTAGTTCACTAAAAGAAATCCTTTGCCTTTCATTTTGATTATTTATTTGAGCTTATTGACTATGATGAAGATTCCACTTCTTTTTCCCTATAATATTGGAAGTAAAACCAAGTAACAACTCTGAGCGGATAACAATATATGTTATAAAATAAGTTAGAGAATAAGACATCTAATACTGTATGTAATCAAATTGTTTATAAGTAAGGTAGTAAGATATACTTTAAATGAAAATATTGCTGTATTTAATATTGTTTTTGATACATTTGTAGTAAAGATCAGTTAAGAATACACACTCTAGATGTAAATGTATATTCCTACTGGATTGATAATTTCAACATTTCAAAATGTTCCTTTACTCACTGGTAATTTTATATCAGATATATCATTCCAGCCTTCTTATGTTTACTTTTTGCATTGTTTATCTTTTTCCAAGTATTTATTTTCAGCCAATCTATATATCTATATTCAGTGTATATCCTTGCAGACAGCACATAGTTGAGTATTTTTTACCCATTCTGATTATCTTGGCCCTTTAACCACAGTGTTTATGCCATTAACATTTAATGTAATTACAGATATGGTTATGTAAACTGGATCTATCATCTTATTTGTTTCCTGTTGGTCTCCTGAATTTTTCCTCTGTTGTTTCTATTCTGCCTTCTTTTGAATTATTGAATATTGTTTATATCCAGTAGGAGTGGTAGGAATGGCTTATAGGTCATGACATTCCTAACAGCAGAATAAATGGGAAGGAAGCTACTTGATGTATACAACTAGAAAAAAGCAAGAATGGATAATAGGGTGATGAAAATGGTCACCCAAGTAAAAAGACACAACACTTTGCTCAGTTCTTAGAAGCCAATTTTTAAATCACCAAAGAGGTGACTGCATCTTAAGAAAAGCAATACCACATTGCTGCAGTACCACATTGAGTATACATTATAATGATATAACCAGTTCTACCTTATTATGAAATTTTGACCATATACTAGAATGACCATAAAACTGGTAAAAGAATATCAAGATAGCTGAATACTGTTGAACACAGGATCTGAGTTGATACTGATATCCAGATAACCAAAGAATTATCATACAAACCATGTTAGAATTGGGGTTTATTGAGGCTAGTTAAATGAAGAGTCCTAGCCAAAGTCCACCTCACCGTGTGACCATTTGTTCAAGGAGTAATACCCAGTAGTTGTGTCTTCAGTCTTTGTTTGTATTATTAAAATTAGGCCCTTAGGTTGTGGAGTAAAATCTATCATAGTGGGAAGAGTGAAGAAGCAGCTAAGGAAGTAAATGCCAAACACTTTAAGGAAGTACATGCCAAATTGCATATCATAGGGGCTAGTAGGGATAAGCAGTCATTAAAAACCGAAAAGATGCAGAGTTGGTGTTCCCTATCATCTGTCCCTTTCATTTGCCAGTGTAGCCCTGAAGAAAACAGATGAATGGTTCCTGAAGAATGACTATCGACTGCTACAAACTCAATCAAGTTGTAGCCTGCAGCATAGCTGGTTGGCCAGACATGGTAATTTTGCTAGAACAGATTAATAAGGGAATGGCTATATGGAGATAGTAATTTATTTGATAAATCCACTTTTTCTGTTCTGGTTAGAAAAAGGATCACAAGCAGTTTGTGTTCATTTTGGATGGAATATGGTATTCATTTATACTTTGCCTCAGGACAATGTTAATTCTGCTGCCCTCTACCCAAGACATAGCCTGAAGAGATCTTGGCCACCTGAGCAACCCAGGAACATTACCCTGATCTACTATATTGATGACATCATGCTACTCAGACAAGACTGGAGGCCTTGATAAAATACAAGCACTCCACAGGAGAGAGAGAAACTGCCACTTCACTGAAGTGGGTAGGGATCTAGCAGTCAGGGATATACCTTCCAAAGTGAAAGTAAAATTGATTCATGTAATCTCCACTACCACAAAGAAGGAATCCCAGCATGTGGTATAGCCTCTATAGGTTCTGGAGGCAACACATACCACACCTAGGAAAACTCGTCCATCTCTTGTATCCAATGATATGGAAGGCTACAAATTTTGAGTGAGACTTGGAGTAGTAAAGGGGTCTTCAGAAGGCTAAAGTTGTGATGTAAGAACTATTTTTGAAATATTTCACTAATATATTGCCAGACATGTTTCAACTTTATAGTTTATAAAGCATTTATACCAACCAACATGAGTTTTTTCCATGCCTATTACCTCGCTCACTGATAATGTCTTAGTGTATCATAATGGCAAAATTCCAGCACAGTTATTGATAATATTTACTATCCTACCCCCAGAGGAGAATGATAAAAATATACATAGATAATCATACACATTAAGAACTGGGCAAAGACTGATAGAAGTTAATGTGGTGTTTTGTATTCATAAAATTATTAACCAATATGAATCTGAGCTATTCCTTTTAGGTTTCAGAAGATGGTTTTACTTTCATATTCTCCCACCAATTTCAGAATTCTATTAATGTTGATATATTTTAATTACTTCTAGACAAAATAGACCTAATACTTCCTCCATTACTCTTCTGAAAGGAATTCAATATGCATCCATTAGAAGGCTCCTTTGACCAAGTCATGAATTGTATCATGATTTAGCGATTTAAACATGATAATATAATAAAGTTGGCAGGAGGGAAGAAGTAATTTCTCATCTTACATAGGGGAAACTGAAAATTTTTATCTGAGCCTGATAATTCAGAAATAGATATTTTAAAATACAAATTGAACTTATACAAATAACCTCTAAAAGAAATAAAATAACAATTTAAGTAAAAATCAGGAGAAAGAGGGGGAGGGGAAGTAGATAGTAGTGAAAGTACTCTAAATTTTTCAGCTTTCACATGGGAAATAGGAGATGTTAGGGTTTTCAAATGGAAAATAAATGCACACCTTTATTGTTTTTTTTAAAGATTTTTTATTTATTTGAGAGAGAGAATGAGATAGAGAGAGAGCATGAGCGGGAGAAGCAGACTCCTTGCCGAGCAGGGAGCCCGATGTGGGACTCAATCCCGGGACTCCAGGATCATGACCTGAGCCGAAGGCAGTCACCCAACCAACTGAGCCACCCAGGCGCCCCCACCTCTGTTGTTTAGACTTATGGTTTTAATGAATATTATAGCTAGAACAGAAATAGTTGTAAGTAGTTAATTCTGGGAAAGAAGACTGACATACATGGAGAAATAATTTTATTTTGCATTTTATACCTGTATTTCATTATCTTACCAGGTATTTATATTAATTTTATGTTTATGATGTATGATTTTTAAAAAGGAATTGATTTCTGCAAAGAAAAACCTGTATATTTTATATATATAAAACTCTGAATTAAAACAGAATAAAATGTATATGTTATATAGAACAATCTGTTTTAATACAAGAAAAAAAGTATTGTCCCAAAGTCTAAGTATTGAAAGTCCTAAGTATTTATTATTTTATTTCTTAATATTTATTTGAGTATCGTTGGCATGCAATGTTACATTAGTTTCAGGTGTACCACCTAGTGATTCAACAACTCTATATGTTATAAAGTGTAGCTATCATCTGTCACCATACAATGCTATTACAATACCATTGACTATATTCCCTATGCCATATCTTCAATCCACGTGACTTATTCATTCCCTAACTGTAAGCCTGTATCTCCCACTCCCTTTTCCCCATTTGCTCATCCCCCCACTCACACCCCTCTGGCAACCATCAGTTTGTTCTCTCTATTTATAGGTCTGATTCTGCTTTTTGTTTGTTGTTGAAAATCCTAAGTATGTGAAAATAGCATCCCGCTTAATCTTCACACCAACTCTATGTTATAAATGTTATTACATTCTGTAAAAGGTGAAGTTCAGTTAAAGAACTTGCCCAAAATCAGATAGCATATAGTAGTTAAGTCCACGCAAAATGACAGCAAACTTAAGATCTTAAAAGGGTAAAAGCAGATGTGCAGAGGGAAATTGCATGGAATATGAAAAGAATGGCAGAATTAGAATCTATATCTTTGGTAATAAAAGACACAACTGACATGGCTGGTCATTGATGTGGAGGATACCATTTGAGGCTCTTTCAAGAATACAAAATAAAGCGATCAAGGAACAAATAAGAAAGAAGATTGAAACCTAGAAAGCCAATTTAATAGTTATGTATTTCCCCCAAAATAATTATTTTACTGAAAGAAAGATAATGAAATAGGTTAAAATGGTTCATAGAGTTCTAAGCATATGTAAGGAAGAAAGAACTAATCTAGAAATATCATGGCAAGAGGGTGTGTGTGTGTGTGTACATACACCTATGTGTGAACTGTTTTATTTTATAAGCCATATTGAGATATAATTTGCATACAATAAAATATGGATATCTAGGGAATACCTTTTGATGAGGTTCAACAAAATATATGCAAATATGTAACTCCCACCACAGTCAAGATATTAGCTCAGAAGTTTTTTTTGTGTGCCCTATCCCAATCATAACTATAAGCATTACAAATTAGATTTATATTTTCTAAAGATTCATATAAATAGAATGACACAATATTTGTTCTTTTTTTCTTTAGCTGCTTCTGCTCAGCAGAACTACTTTTGAGCTTTATCTATGTTATATACATCTGAAAAGCATTGCTTTTTATTGTTGAGTGGAAATTCCATTTGAGGAGTAGAATATATAAAATTTTGTTTCCATTCACTTGCACTGGGGCTCCAGTGAATGAAGCTGGTATTAACTTTCATGTGCAAGTCTTCTGAGGACATATGTTTTGACTTTTGATAAATATATAGCAGTGTAATAGCCACATCATATGTTAAGTGTATGTTTAACTTCAAATAGACTGCCACACATTTTCCAAAGTGGCTATATAATTTTGCATTATAGCAAGCTATTTATGAGTTTCCATTGCCCCACATTCTGGCCACAGCATAGTATTATCATTCTCTCTTAATTTTTTGTCATTTTAACAGGGGTAAAGTACTATATCAGTATGGATTTACTATGTATTTTTAGATCACTAGTGATGTTGAACATCTTATTGGCTATTAGTATATCTTCTGTTACAAAGTATGAGTTCAAATATTTTATACATCTTAATTAGCTTATCTTCTTACAATGAGTTGTAGGACATCTTTGTATTGCAAATACAAGTGTTTCATTAGATATCAACTACAATATTTCCCCCCATCTGTAGCTTTACTTTTCATTTCAATGTAATTAAAAATGGAAACGTTTCAGTTTTGGTAAATTACACTTTGTTCATTTTTGTGTGTGTGTGTTCTATGTTTTTTGTGTCCTGTATAAGAAATCTTTGCCCATCTCAAGGTCACAAACATATTCTGTGTTTTCTTCTAGAAATTTTATATTTTAAGAATACACTTCTTCATATATTTCATATATTTAAGTTAATTTTTCTGTATTGCATGATATAAAGAACAAGTCTCATTTTTCCAATCAAATATTCAATTGTTCCAGCACATTTTGTTGAAAATACTTTCTTTTCATTTTGAGTTACCTTGGAAGCTTTGTTACCAATAGGTTGATCATATAAGTGTAGGTCAATTTTAGGACCTTCTATTCTGTTCCATTGATCTTTATGTCTTTCACCTGGCTAATACTACATTAGGATAATTGCTGTGGTTTTGTGTCTAAAAGTAAATAATGTAAGTTCTAGAATCATGTCTTTTTCAAATTTGTTTTGGCAATGGTATATCCTTTGCATTTCCATATAAGTTTTACAATCAGTTTATTATTTCTAAAAGAAGTCTGATGTGTTTTCAATTGGGAACGGTCTGGATCTACAGGTAAATTTAAGGATACTTGACATCTTAACACTATTGAGTCTTCCAGTTCAAGAATATATTTCTTATTAATGTAGGCCTTTAATTTCTCTCAGTAATATTTTGTTGCTTTCATTGTATAAAAATGAAACATAATCCTTAAATTTATTTATAAGCATTTCCTTTTTTTTCATTTTTATTTAAATTCCAATTAGTTAACATACAATGTAACATTAGTTTCAGGTGTACAATATAGTGATTCAGCACTTCCATACATCACCGGGTGCTCATCACAAGTGCACACCATAATCCCCATCACCTTTTTCCCCCATCCCCCACCCACCTCCCCTCTAGTATCCATCAGTTTGTTCTCTAGTGTTAAGAGTCTGTTTCTTGGTGTGCCTCTCTTTTTTTTCCCTATGCTCATTTGTTTTATTTCTTGAATTTCACATATGAATGAAATCCTATGGTATTTATCTTTCTCTGACTTATTTTGTTTAGCATAATACTCTCTAGCTCCATCCATGTCATTGCAAATGGCAAGATTACATTCTTTTTTTAATGGCTGAGTAATATTTTATTGTATATATGTATATACCACTTGTTCTTTATCCATTCATCAGTCAGTGGACACTGGGTTATTTCCATAATTTACCTATTGTAGGTAATGCTGCTAAACATCAGGGTGTGTATATCCCTTTGAATTAGTATTTTTGTATTCTTTGGGTAAATACCTAGTAGTGCAATTCTGGATAATAGGGTAGTTCTATTTTTAACTTTTTGGCTGTTTTCATAGAATTTTCCAGAATGACTATGCCAGTTTTGCATTCCCACCAACAGTGTAAGAGGGTTCCTCTTTCTCCACATCCTCGCCAACACCTGTTGTTTCTTGTGTTGTTGATTTTAGCCATTCTGACAGGAGTGAGGTGATACCTCATTGTAGTTTTGATTTGTATTTCCCCGATGATCAGTGATGTTGAGCATCTCTTCATGTATCGATTGGCTATCTGTATGTCTTCTTTGGAAAAATGTCTATTCATGTCTTCTTCCCATTTTTTAATTGGATTATCCATTTTTGGGGTGTTGAGTTTTATAAGTTCTTTATATGTTTTGCCACTAACCCTTTATCAGATATGTCATTTGCAAATATCTTCTCCTATTCAAAAGGATGCCTGTGTTAACCCGTCTTCAAAAATAAAATGTCAAACCTGCATTAATTTCAGTGAAATATTCTTGAAGGTAAAGTGTAGTAATGGCATGACATTCATTATTGGACTATTACAAGCAAATGTATTACAAGTAAGTATCACTTGAGACACTACACTCTACCACCTCTCTTCCACTGGAATCCTCAGAGCAGTCACCCCAGGAACTTACTACATGCAGTCTCATCACAAACACTAGATGATCTATAAACAAATATTTATATCCATCACAAACTGGCTACCTAATGAGATCTAAAAAAAGCAAGTTATTTTTGTGCATAAAATGTTATTCCTGTATAGGTTTAAACAGAATTTTATAATAGTGGACTTACAGTAATGCTTGCATTAATAGTGTAATGACAAAGACCAGTGTTGAATTTAGCAACTAGTGAAAATATGTAATTAGTCTTCTTGGCTTTACTAGAAGAGAAAAAGGGTTTTGCTTTTGTTTTTCTCAATTGCTCCTTCATTCAAAACCCTCAGCTCAGCTCCAGTTTTTGGATATGCACTATAGTCAATTAAAACACAATTTTATATTTTAAAATGTATGCATCAATTATTTCAACCCAAAGAAATATTTTTTATGTTTCATATTTCTACAATTGGTATAAATTTATATAACTGAAATTTTGCTTATTTTCAATATCTCATAAAGAAAATGCAAAAAAATAAAAAGTCCTCGGGTGCCTGGGTGGCTCAGATGGTTAAGCATCTGCCTTCGGCTCAGGTCATGATCCCAGGGTCCTGGGATTGAGTCCCACATCAGGCTCCCTGCTCCTTGGGAGCCTGCTTCTCCCTCTGCCTCTCTCTCTCTGTCTCTCATGAATAAATAAATAAATAATCTTAAAAAAAAATAAAAAGTCCTCTTTTCTTTACTTGCCAGTAAAGGAGCAGGAGACTTTTTTAAATTACAAGAGTACTAGAAAACCACAGTGACTATAATAGAATGTTAGCATTCACATTCTGGAACGCAGGTGGTAATGTCTTCGAAAAAAGTATGTTCTGTTAGGTGTTTCCTCTTTTATTTTTTTTTCTCTTATTTACCAACATTTATTTATTTATTTATTTAATTACAATCACGCATTTTAAATTCAAACAGGTGACCAAATGTGAAACATTCAGAATAATCTGATTATAAGTCTGGTTAACTGAAAACAAAGACTTCTCCATAAAAAACATAATTTTCTATGCTTTCCTGTAAAATAGAGCTAGATCTACAAAGTTATCTATTTAACAGGTTGTAACTAGGGCAGTGTGACAAAAAGTAAAAGCAAATGGCTTAATTCTTACGGATACATTAGATTTGATGCTGCTTCATAATCTGCTTACAAAAATAAAAAACCAGTATATTGTCTTGATTTGTAGGTTTTCTTCCCATGTCAGTAAGGTGAAGAGCTTTTCCTTGTTTTTCATACAAGCAAATCTCGTAGCATTAGCTTTTGCAAGGTTGTTCGTCAGTGACATCTATAGCTCCATTATTCTTCTTCAACCTCCAGGATGCTGGGTAAGATTGTCAGGTTCCAACCAAGTATTCTCTCACGTGTTTTGGAATTTTCCTTTGCCATCTCAACATCTCCAGGTAACAGTTCCGTTACACCACTGAGAGCCGCTGCTCCCGCAGGGGACCAATATTTTGGAAAACTAAGCATTTTCACAGAACGGCAGTCGAAGGTTTTCAGTACCAGAACCCTGCCTTTCACTAATCTGGTTTGCACACAGCGCCACCTGGGCACAGTACCACTCAAATCTCAGACAAGGTCAGAGACCGCCCATTTTCAAATAATCTTTCGATCTACCACCAAAGTAGGGCCTCCCAAGTCCAGACGTAAAAGCTTACCAACATTTATTATTATAGGTAATTAGCTCCTTGTGATGATTACTGTGCTGCCTAGCCTATTCGTATTTACACCAGACAGGGTAAATAGATATAATCCTGATCATTTTCTTTCTTTTTTTTGTCTATTCCTGAAATAGGAAGCAGGGATATTTTTTTTGTCTAATCCTGAAATAGGAAGCAGGGATATTTACTGTCAAGTTAAACACTTCCTATGACCGTCTACATATTTGTAATTGGCTGTCGCAAAGTGACACAAGCCAGTTTTTCATTAGGTAAATGACAGGTTCTTTTGGTAAATATCAGGAGCTTTTGATGATTGGATGCAGGTGGGGTCTGAATGTACTTATCTCTGAGAATGCTGCTAGTAGGTTGTGCATCACAATGAAAGCAAGTGCATATTTTGCAATTCTGGCAGGAGAGCAGGGGAATACAGTTTTGCATTTTGTCTACAGTCCAAGGTGATCTCTCTCCCTTTCTTTGACCTCAAAATCACAGAGTAACACCTCAATTGATATGACAATATTTTTATATTAGGAACAACATGGTAGTTGAACTAAATGACATATTCTTCTATGAAGTGAAGTCATCATAATGGACCAATCTGGTCTAGGCCCCAAGTGCTGAAATAATAGAATGTTTGGTTTCTGTTACATTATGACTCATTTAAATCACACCAATCAGATGCTACTTTTATCATTTCTCATGATAAATTTATCTAAGTCTGTAGTGTTAAAATAAATTTAAATCATACTGTTTACCCACACAGCTTAAAGTACTCATAATGAGGTATTAACAAATAAATCACCATCAGTAAAATATATCATTGCCCTATTACCAAGTAGAAAAATACCAGTGGTAATCTGGGGTGACCAGCTGGCTCAGTTGGTGGAGCATGCAACTCTTGATCTCAGGGTCATGAGTTTGTGCCCCACATTGGGTGTAGAGTTTACTTAAAAAAATTTTTTTAAAGACAAATATTAATGATATTTTTACATGAATTTTATCACTCAAAATATTTTTGCAATAAAATTATTTACTGAACTGAATGTATGGATTTTGGCATTCTGACTTACTTTCTTTCTCTGTGATTTTTCAAAAATTAAAGCAATTAGCTGTGACTTTTCTTTCTTGGAATGATTTATGTAGGTGTATTTTTGCTAAATTTTATTTATTTATTTATTTTTATTTTATTTAGATTTGGGAATTAAGATTTTGTAATTTATATTCACTTTGCCATCCTATCCTGGAAATTAGTGATGAACTCTGTTGGTTGCTAAATAGGAGTTATTTTCTTTGATACAAATCTTTGATATTTCTCTGGTACAAATTTTGCTCATAAATTTAAAGAAATACTGCATTAGGAAAAATATTTTCTTTAAAATTAATATTTTTGTCATAAACCCATTTATATATAATCTTGTGAATGCTTAAATACAATTAACTTCATGCTTTTTTAAAATTATATACACTGTTTTTTCTTTCTTTTCTTTTTTTTAATTCTCCAGTCTTGCTCTTTTAACCATCATCAGGCCCTACCACCAAGTTAATACATGTATCAATTAGTATTCCATTTAAAAAAAAAAAGGAAGGGTGCCTGGGTGCTGAGTTGGTTAAACATCTGACTCTTGATTTCAATTCAGGTCATGATTTCAGGGTTGTGGGATTGAGTCCCATATAGATAGGGCTCCATGCTCAGCAAGGAGTCTGCTGAAGATATTCTTTCTCCCTCTCCCTTTGTCTCTCCCCCCTCAAATAAATAAATAAATCTTAAAAAAAAAAAAAGAACCACTGTGTGCGATATGCAAGCAGGGAATTATTATAGGGATTGGGCTTCACACAATTGTGGGAGCTGGTGAAGAAGCCCATGAATGACTATTGCCTCTTTATTTGGTGGTGAGCCTGAAGTCACCATAGGTCAGCAGGGTTGTCACTCAGGAAGCAAAACTGGATATGAAGTGTTGGAGAGCAAGAAGAAAGTTGAAGCCATGAGAAAAAGCTGGAAGACTTGATGACAACCTGGAGCCCATAACTGACCTCATCATATCCAAACTCATTAGTGTAGGCAATCATCTGGAAAAGCTGCCCTCCTTCACCACAGAGCAGCATATGTACCTGATTAAGGACTTGGAGGAGATAAGTTGGAGTATATCAAATGTTTGTAATCTTAAATGTGCTAGAAAGCGAATCAGCCTCTACCCCATAATGTAATGTCGGCCATGTTCTCTGTTCCCTGAGCAGTTATTCAGAGGAATCATCTCTCCTCTCTACTTTATGTTCCCTTGTACTTTTTCAGCCTTTAGAAGACAGAGGAGACTTTGTTGATCCACTCAGAAGCTCCTTTTGGAGGTTCTGAAGACCCGACATATTCACGTGTCTGATTTTGGCTTTTCCCATTGAGCTGTTGAGGGAAGTCTAAAATGCCAAGTTCTTTAAAGAATTTTTTATTTTTTGTCATTCATTACAATGATATTCTTATCCAAAAACTTGCACAGACTATGTAAGAAATGTTATAGATTGCATGTTTATGTCCCCCCAAAATTCATATGTTGAATCCTAACCTCCAATGTGATGGTATTAGGAGGTGGAATCCTGATTTCTGTATTATTTCTACACTGGCCTATCCTTTGCAAAATCCTAATTTGTTCCAGCTTTATTGAGGTATGATTGACAAATGAACGTTTTATATATTTAAGGTGAAAAAAAATGTCACACCTCTTTCTCTCTCTCCCCTCTTTGGTTTTCCATTTCATGGAGGTTGATGCCCTTGAAGCTGTTCACAGGTCTCTGAGTCTCTGTTCCCCCTTCTATTTTTCTCCAAAGCTTGGACCTGCCTCAGGCAGTAAGCTGGGGGAAATGGGAGATTCACCTCTTTTGTTCCCTTTCCCTTCAGAATTCACTACCTGTTGCCCAGTGATAGAAAACTATCATTTCATCTTTTCACATATATTGTCCTATTTTCTGTAAAATGGAAAGTGGATCGTGAAATGATAGTTCTTATAGCAGTTAATAATACTTAGGCTCATTTTTTATTATGTGAATATTCTCTATTTATATCCCTGTTTCTACATTCCAAAACAAGGTAGCTATATTATTTCACTATGAATAAAAAAGTATATGTTAGGTCTCTAGAAATAAGAAAAAAAACCTGCATTTAAAACAAATACATGATGTAACATTCATAGAAATAAGGATTTCATATGTAATTTAAGTGAATTTTTAACTTTCTTCTTTACAGAAAATTAAGGGTATAAATATTATATAAAGGCAAAATTGGCACCTGTGAAATAGGCTGATTCAAATTTCACTTCAGTACTTCAAATAAAAAACACATAAAGAATAACTGGTGCAGATAATATGTTTTTTTTCTAATGATTTGTGATCCTGTGGCTTCATTGATTTTCCTACCATCTGATGTTAACCACTCACTAACATAACCCACCTACCATAATAATGTTGGTAATAATTATATCCTCCTGGCTTCTCTTGCAATGCTTTCATATGGCTAGTATTTTATAGCTATTTCTTGCTGAGTTTTATCCAGGACTTTAAATTCCCCACTGCCTTTATTTAAAGTTACAGGAGCATATAAACAAAAATATCACTTTCTTTGAAAATAGTTTTTGAGGCTAGTAGAAATTCCAAATCTCTCATTTTTTGGAAGAACACTCAAACTCAATATTATTAGCATAAATCTAACAAAAGACTTGTTCATAGTTTGAAGGGCTTACATTGTGGGTAAAATATTACTATATAGAGCACAATAGAATGGCTTAAGATATTTGCACAACAATAAAACAATTGCCCAATTTAAATCTAGCTTTGGTGATTTAAATACTTACATTTTTCTTGAAGCAAATAAAATATTGTTTATAAGGACAAATCACAAAAGGCCATAAATCCTTTTGAAGACATTGCTTTGGAAAAGGACAACTTACAGTAAAATTATATTGAAGAACCAGAGAACTGTTTTCTTATGAGCTATTTGGTGATATTACTGGAAAATCAGCAGACATATATAATAATTACACTTTCCCCTAAAATGTAGTATTTAAACAATAGCAATATTTAAGCATTCTATTTTTTTAACTGTTTCAAAACGTGAGACATAATTCATGTAAAGTTTACCTTTTTAAAGCATACAGTTCTGTTTTTAATATAATCATAAAGTTGTGCATCATCACCACCATCTGAATTTAGAATAATCACCCCAAAGAGAAATCCTATGCCCCATTAGCAGTCATACTTCATGTTCCCCTCCCCCATTGCCACTGGAAAATGAATAATCTTTCTATGGATTTTCCTGTTTTGGTCATTTCATGTAAGTGAAACCATACAACATGGTCTGTTGTGTCTGGATTCTTATTTCCAATCTGTTCCCATATCACAAAACTACCTCTAAAGTACTCCTCCAATATATTCATGTGTCTCTACTGCTACTACTACTAGAAATCGATTTCAAGCCATCATAATTTCTTATATAATTTTAGCAAATTATATGTTTATATAATGATGAGTATATAAACATATACTATTCATCTACTAGATTATTTTGTTTATTATCTTTGTTTACAATCAGGCTATGACACTTCTCAGTAAGCTCAGTGAGAGAGAGAGAGGGAAGGAAAGAGGTAGAGAAATGGGGAGAAAATGAATGCTTGTTTTTTTATTGCACCTTCATCATGAGTTACATTGACCTACTCATCAGAGGTGATTTAAACATGTTTTGAACATGTATATATGAGTGAATGAATGAATGGTTGCGTGAATGACTGGAGGGATATATCTAGGCTTACTGTCCTGTAGTCTGTTACTACAGTGATTTTTTTCAATACCATTGACTATATTCCATATGCATAAGTGATTTTTCTGAAAATAAATCTAGCCATGTCACTCTCATGCTTAGTATCTTTTATTCCATGGCCTTATGTATGAAGTCCATATGATATGGGATCTAAGAACATCTGTTGTGTCAGTTTTCAGCAGTCTGCCACATATCCAGTATTTAGCCTACACTCAGTCCTTTCATTTTTTTGGTCCTTCTCTGAAAACACCATTTTATTGATCTCCATGTCTTTATGTAGAATACTCCTAGAACACTTTAGACATTCGTTTCCTAAAGGAAGTTGAACATACTGCTTACCTCTATCACAGTGTGAGGATACTGAGTTCTGTTATTTTGGGGCCTCTGCTTCGCTTTGGGTGAACCTTTCCAGATAAGGATAGAAGCTTGGCATCCCCAGCGTCTTTTAGACTCCTCTGTATTCAGTAGACAAATAATATATACCATTGAATTTTTAAAAAAAAATAATGAGCCAGAACACGCACACAAAAATGTGCTGGTGCATTCTGGCACTTGCACAAGGTTTAATTTGGGCTACACATCATTAAATTAAAGGTCTTTTTTTTTTTTCCAGGTATCCAGGGAATTGAAATGTAGACGTAAAGTAAAATAGCTAAAAATGAGATGTGGGGAAGTTGGGAATTGGTATTTCTACCTTGCTGTGTGTTGACAAATAAAAATTACAGGAATTTCAAAAAAAAGGTTGGGGAAAACATGGCTACAGAGTTTTCTAAGAAACTGGTATTTATTGCCTTCATATATTTTAATATGCATTGTAATACTGACAATTTTAGATACATATTCAAACATTAGCATCCCTGTTTTACAGTCAAGGAGATTGAAGCTCTGAGATGTTGAATGTTCGATTTCATACAGATAAAAGGAGAAAATGTCAGAGTTGCCAAATTCCACTAGACCCAGAATAATAGAGCAGCCATGATCTTGAACTTTGATGGCCTCTTCAACACAAAGAAAAGTGAGATGTCTGGAGATTCTTAGACCAACAACTAAAAGCATTGCCTGGGAATAACTCTTGTTACTTCCATTAACAACTCATTGACTGGAATAAATCACATGAACACATTTAGAAGCATGTATGTTTGTAATTGTTATGTTTTCCTGAAGATTTGACTCTTTTAGCATGATAAGATCTCCTTCGTCCTCTCTAGTAACAATTTTTTTGTGAAGTTTATGTTACTAGTAAGGTCTGATATTAATATAGCCATGCCAACCCTCTTTTGGGTACTGTTTGCATGGTGTATTTTTGTCTGTCTTATTACTTATTACTTACTACATCTATGTGTCTTTGAATATGGAGTTTGTCTCTGGAAGGCAGCATAGTTGTATAATGGTTTTTTAATCATTCTGCCAATCTCCAGCCTTTAATTGGAGTGTTTACTCCATTTACATTTGATTACTGAAAAGATTGTTATACATTATTTATTTGCTGTATATTGTCTACATGCTATATACCATTTTTGTTCTTCTATTCCTCCATAACTACCTCCTTTCATGTTAAATACATGTTTTTTAGTATATCTGTATGGGAACAAATTAACTTTACCCAAAGAAAGATCTGGCCTTTGCCCTATTCCTGAGACATAGTATCTAAGCCCTTGGAATGTCTTGCCTGATGAGTTTCTTTGCTTATATGGGATCTTTGAACCACAGCAGATAGTAACAGTGTGATTTATTGTATTTTGGGTCATGAAGTACAGCTTGATCTCTGGAAGAGCTGGAGGGTAAGATCAACCATGCATGTGGTCAGCCATATCTACATGATAAAGCACCAATAAAAACTCTGGGCACCTAGACTCTGGTAATCTTTCCTGGTTGGCAACGATCCATGTATATTGACACACATTGTTGCCAGGAGGAATCAACACTCCACTGGGAGAGTACTACTGGAAGCTCCACATTTGTAACTGTCCTGGACTTTGCCCAATGTGTCTCTTTCCTTGGCTAATTTTAATCTATATTATTTCACTGTACTAAACTTTAACAGTGAGTGTAACAGCATAAGTGAGTTCTGTGAGTCCTTCTAGTTTAATGATCAGCTCTGAGAGTAGTCTTATGGATCCCGGAATAATTTGCAATTGGTGTTAGAGTGAGGGTAGTCTTGTAGACTACTTTCTAATTTTACAATACCATTTTAAATTTTTATGTTGTTTTCATCTTAACTTAAAGCAATCTAGTTTTGAATTAACGCCAACTTAATTTCAATAGTGTAAAAAATTTTACTGCAGGATAGCTCTGCTCTACCCTTTTTATGCTATTATTGTCATACAAATTACATCTTTATATATTATAAAGTCATTAACTCAGTTTTATATTTATTGCTTTATATAATTGCCTTTTATATCAGAGAGGAAAAGAGAATCAAAAAACAAAATGTTCATACTCTTTTTAATAGGTAACTATGTAGTTACCTTGACCAGTGCTCTTTTGATATAGATTTGAATTATGGTTTACTGTTCTTGTTTGTTCGTTTAATTCAGACTGAATGACTCCCCTTATTATAGAAAAGCTCTGCTAGTGACAGTTTTTCTCATTTGTTGTTGAACTGAAAATAGCTTAATTTTTCCTTCATATTTGAAGAATAGTATTGCCAGATATAGAATTCTTGGTTTACAGTCTTCAATACTTTGGCTATGCCATCCAACTACTTTTGGTCTCCATAAGTTCTGAAAAAATTTCAACTGTTAGTCTTAGTATCCCTTATACTTTCTCTCCTCTCACTTTCTCCTGCTTCTTTGGAGATTCTATTTCTTTAGTTTTTGACAGTTCAACTCTGATGTGATTAAGTGTATAATTCTTTGAGTTTATCCCAGTTGGAGTTTGTTAAGATTTGTGGATGTGCAGATTAATTATATTCACTAAATTTGAAACTTTATTGGCTATAATTTTTTCAAATAAACTTTCTGCCTCTTTTTCTTTCTTCTCTCTTTAAAAGACTCTCATTGTACATGTTGGTATGCTTGATGGTATCTGTGTGCCTCTGATATTCTGTTCATTTGCTTTTGTCTCTTTTTATTTCTGCATTCAACTGGATAGTCTCAATTTATCTTTATGTTAGATGCTTCTTTCTTCTGCCTGTTCAGATATGGTGGTAAGTTCCTCTGGTGAATTTTTCATTTCAGTTATTGTACTTTCAATTCCAGAAATTCCATGTTATTCTTTCTTTTAGTTTTATATCTTTATTACTATTCTATATTTGTTGAGACAGTCTCATACTCTAATTTTTAAGATATGTTTTCTTTAGTTATTTGTACATATTTATAATAGTGCATTTAAAATCTTTCTTTCATAAGTTCTATATGTGGGCTTCCACAGAAACAGTTTTCTTTGGCATTTTTATTTGCTTGTGTATAAGCCATAATTTCCTGTTTCTTTATGTGCCTCATGATTTTTTGTTAACAACTAGACATTTTAAATAATAGAATATGGTATGGTATCCCTGGAGATCAGATTTTACCTAATTTGTTTGGATTTGTGGCTGTTGTCATTGTAGGAGTTGTTGATGATGATTGTTTGTTTAGCAATTTTCCTGGACTAGTTCTTCATAGCTCGTATTCTTTGTCAAGTGCAGCCACTGAAGTCTTTGCTTCATTAACTCAGTGGTCAGATAATGATTAGACAGAGATATCCTTAAATACTTTCAACCAGGCTTTGCCTGGGAACTCTGATGCTCTGGGGAATGCTTTTAATGCTCCAGCAGGAGGTTTATAATTCTAACTTAGACTTCACTTTCTGCTTGAACAGACCCTCAAGGTCAGCCACAGGTGAGAATTTAGCCCTTCTCAAGTCTTCCCCGTATACAGTACTGCACCTGTGTGTGACCTTTATATCCCTAAGAATATATCAGATCTTTAGCTTCCCATGGAAATCTCTTTCTCAATTAAACCTCTTAAGACTTCGGTCAGACTGTTAGCCCCAACTCATAACACCGTGTCGGTCATCAATGATGTTAAACCACTGCTATTGATTGTTGTCAACAAGTGTCCTAAAGATGGGGCTGTTTACAGAGTTATTTCTGAATCAGATCAAGTAAAAGCAAATTCTGATAATGGAACATGTTAAGGTACTGCTACACACAGCAAATAGTGGCAGTTTTCTCCAAACCACTTTGTCATTTCTGGTGACTGCTAGGTTTCTGTTTTTTCATAGGTGCTTTACTCGTACGACTATTGGTTTTCAAGGCTACCACAGAGATAAGAAGAAAAATATGCGAATAGGATAAGTGAAAATATCACAAAGTTCACTTTTCTTACCAAGATTCAGCCTTTTTTTTTTTTCCTGAATAAACTCTCCTTGGAGTGTTATAAGCTTTTGGTTCATTTCCAAAGTTCTGAAAAAGTGTTGATTTTTACATTGTTGCCAGGGTATTGTATTTATAGAGGAATGCACTTTCACAGGTCCTACTTCCATCATTCTGAAAGTGCTTTCCTCCAGAGCAAACTATTTTTAGTTGATTGATTTTGTATGTAAAACAATTTGATCCAAATATGAAATGTGAGATTTACATCAAACACTATGATGCAGAGTGGAAAAAAATCAAAATAACAGGAAAAATTAGAGAGCAGATTCTGATGGCTTATTTTAATTTTTATCACCAATTTCAAAATGAATGAGTGAATGTGTGTGTGTGTGTGTGTGCATGCGTGCGTGTGTGTGTAGGTGTGTATATGTTTGATTCACCAGGCTTTGGACCTGACTATGAGGCAGGTTCTGAAGAAAAACAAAATTAATATCCTCTGTGATTTCATTATCCTGAACCTTCCAGAGGTTAATGGGATGTGTTTTATAAGAAACCATTTTGGTCATACTTATATTGACCCATATAATATCTGCTAGTCTAATAGAAACACACAATGGCAGGTTTCCCTGTAGTTTACGAACAGCTAGCAATGCAGTAGAATTTCCATTAGTCAGTGAGAGTCAGCTGCAACCCCAGAGGAATGAGATGAGATAATGTGCAGGATGATATCCTTATGTTGTTCTGAAAAGCTCAATTATGAACACAATGCATTTATTTGGTTGCTGTATTATTAGTATAAATGCTGCATTTTGGTGAATTCTGGAAATATCCTTTTCTTCCCTTGGATATTTTAGTGACCTTGCACCTCAGCGTGTGATTCAGACAGCCTAGGATTCTTTGGAAGTGTGAGAGAAAGAGAGCAACAGGCAAAAACTGTCTTATGCCAGCAATTTTGAGACTCTTCTCTTCAGGGAAAGAAGTCCCCTTTCATCTCCTACGTAATAACTGTGACTTTCATTTTATCACAAGTGGTATTTAATTCATCTAGTGGTTCCTGGTCTAATCCAATTTGTGACTAAACTACCAACTTGATAAAGTGAGGTGAAAGGGGTTAGGGAAAAAAAAAAAGACACACCTCAGATTGCTATAATTTATGAATGTTTAATTTAAGAAATCTCAAAGAGGAATCTATTTTTCTTTTTCTCAAAGGAAAGGCACAATTTATTATGGTGACTTTGATATTTTTAAAAATGTGTGCTTTGCATACATTTGATACTGTGTGCTAAATGAAGATAAATGTTATAGCTATGTATAATTATATTATGTTCTCTCTACTTGCCCCACGTAATTTTGATGAATTTACATTTATCATTATATTATCTTAAAATAGAAATACATATGTGAAAATGTAACCAAATGATTTAGATTTATAAAGACTGGTTTTCAGTGGCTCTGCTTTGAGAATCCTAATATTTCTTTCATACCTAAATTAAATCAGACACATTTTAAGAACACCATGTATGCCAGCAGTGGTGGTGATAAAAATCTCAGAGTAGAAATCCAAAGTTCTTTATTTCAAAATAGCATGTTTTATCCAATTAAAAGTAAAATGATGTCAAAACCAGTAACACAAGATACCTGCAAATAACCACATTTGGGAGCTTTAACTCTACCACTGTTATCATTTACCAGTTACTTGGTTGTTGCCCATGGTTTCTTCAGATTTTTTACTTGAACTTGTGGTGTGGCTATGTGGAACCTAAAAATATAGACCTACTATAATAGCTTTGAAGAGTAACTTACATTATTAAATGTGTTACTTAAATTAACTTAGAAAATAATTCATTTCAACAAAAAACCTTTAGAGATGACTCACTCTTCTAGGATCCAGTTAATGATATATCTTGTGGTTTTTTTTACAAACCAAAATCAATACAAGCCCCATTCTATTATCAGCTAAAGAAGTTTGGTTTTGAGTCAGTACATCCCTTGCTTATTATTATAGTACCCTAGTATAACCCTTGAATTTGAACTCTGAATAGGAGAATAATTCCTTTTGTAGCTGGTATTATTTTTTTCATAAATATGGAAAACACTGTATCTTTTCCATGGTTAGAACTGAATGCCTTGATTTCATATTTTATGAACTATGGTTAGCTATTTAAATAAAGTGGAAATTCAATAAACTTGTGTCTTTACATTGGGAAATTCAATAACTTGTCTTCACATTCATCATATTTTATGAACTATGGTCAGGTACTTAAATAAAGTGGAAATTCAATAAACTTGTGTCTTTACATTGGGAAATAATTTATTACTAAAGTACTAAACAGCAAACTGTGCTTTATTCACTACATTGCTTATGTAATGTGTGCATGTATGTTTGTATTTCTGTGTGCATATATATATTGTTAATTTTGGTATTAGTTAAATAATTTCCCAGGCATTCCATGATGATTTTTAGAGTTATATTTATTTCTATATATTAATTAGTAAATAAATTAGACAAATGTTTAAGAAATTCTAAGATTTTTTACTTAAAATTACCTTATAGTTGAGAAGTTTAATAAATTATATATTAGTTCCAAAATATCATAATTATATTTGATTTTACACATATATTCATAATATCAATATATATATATTCCTCTAAATTATCCACAACTAAAGTTGTAATTTTTAGAGATTATCAAATTCCTGATAAATTATTAGACTTACTGAGAATAAATTTTACCTGTAGGATTTATGATCTAAAACTAAAAATAAACTATTTAAAAATATTTTTTTTCTGCAAATAGGAATGCTATCTAAACCACTTTTGTAGTAGGAGACAATTTTAAAGTTTCTTTTAGTAACTTTGTTTTAGTAACAATGAGTAAAATAGACATTTCTAACATTTTGTTGTAGGGTAAATTTTATTTGCACCATTAAGATACCTGATTAGGTACTATATCATACAGAGTTCTCTAGAGAAACTGAATCAATAGGATATTAATGTGTGTGTATATTCATAATATATATATACAGACATATACTCAAAACATATATTGATATATAGATATGTTTTGACTGACAATATATACACATACATTTTTATATATATATGTGTGTTTTAGTATAAATAATCCTATATGTATCTATTCCTCTTATATAGATACAGATATAGATACGAATATAAATATAGATTTATTTTAAGGAATTGCATGCACAGTGGTAGCTGATGAGTCTGAAATTTATAGGTCAGGCTAGTAGGCTAGAAATTCAGGTAGGAATTGATGTTTCAGTCTTGTGGCAAAATTTCTTCTTCTCCTGGAAACCTCAGATTTTGCCCTTGGAGACCTTTAACTGATTGGATGAGGACCACTCACATTAATGGAGGGTAATATTCTTTACTCTCAATCAACTGATTTCATTAGCACACAGCGCATGTTAACCACATTAACAAACAACCTTCACAGCAATGCCTATATTAGTGCTTGATTAAATTACTGGATATTATTATAATAAAGCCAAGTTGACACATAAAGCTAAATACCACAGGTACATATCTATGAATGTAGCAAATCAAGGTCTAATTGCTTAGATATATATTTTTTTCAATCTCACTAAATTACATCTGATAGATGCTAAGTATTTTCTGCAATAATAGCAACTAAATACACAGAAGAAAACTTTACACTAGTAGTTAATGAGTAGATACCTGATTTTTCAATATAAGAACAAACTGCATATAAAGGATAACATCCAAAAGCTTTAAATCAGGTAGGAGTTCAAAGGTCAATTCTGCCACTTTACTTATTAATATTTCCTTGAACAGTTTGTGTAATTCAATAGCTTCAACTAGAAAATAGAGTTAATAATATGTCTGGCACATAATATGTCCAGCACATCATAAGCACTCCCTAGAAAATAAGTTTGATATGGGAAAGTATTTTGGTTTTTCAGTTGCATTTAAGATCAACAAAAAAGATGCTTTTGTTATTTATAACCCATAATCTTTCTACTACTCAACCATCATCCCCCTACTCTGTCTTTTCTAAATGGAGTGAATTTTAATAACTGGAACATTTTGTTTCCTTAGCACAAATTCATTCTTGGTATAAAGAACTTTCACATACTTAGAGGATATTAATTGTTGGTTTTGAAAGAGCCAGGGCAGAACTAAATAAATTTACATGCAGAATGAAGGACCAAGAATAAAGTATTTGAGGAGGCTGAAGGCTGGAGCCAAAAGGCTGGAGGCTGGGAAATTTGATAATCTGAAAGAAAAAGAATTAGAAGGAACATTTAATATGAACTATTCACTATTATTACACAATATTCCCCCTTCCTCTAAAACACACTTTCAGTAAAATTCACACTTTCTACTTTGTCTTCTAGAACATATTTTATTCTAGAGGAATAAAGATACTCCAGATTTGATGCCAGGTAATAATAATGGTCATATTAACAGCTGCTTCTGAAAAAGAACCATACTAGCATTTTTATGCTAATCATTTTTTCCTGGCATGAGAAGAATAAGGGTAACCAATAAAAGAAAAGTGAGTGTCTAAACATAAACTTGATTATATACATATAGAAATAGTGTATGTGACAGGAGGCATTTCACGTAAGTAGAGAAAAGCTAGGTTTGTTCAGTACTATTTGATGAAATGGTGAACTCTTTGGGGAGGGCGAAGGCCTTACACTAGATAATTTCAAAATGGATTATAAGTGTCAATATTTCTTAGCCATGATTAGATGAGATAACTCAAGCACTAGAAGGGCAGGGAGGCTTTTTCTATCATGTTTATTGATGTGCCCCCTCATTCCTAGAAAAATATCAGGTATATGTTTGGTATTTAGCAAATATATATTAAATTAATGAATAAACCCTATGATAAATATCTTAAAGCATAATTTTTTTTTTTGTTTGCCAGATTATTTATCTTAAAGTAGATAGTCAAGACTAGCCAGGATTTCTCCTGCAATTTTCTTCTAATAGTTCCAGGTCAAAACTAAGTGGCTATTGATTAAAACCATTTCAACAGTTAGAGTCCACCTCTACCCCATATTACCTAGAAATAATGCTTCTTTACTTGCATGATCAATATCTCTGAATAATCCTGAGTAAACATATGCTATTCAGTAAAACCTAAAGAAATTTTCCAAAATTTATGGACTTAAGAGGGAAATTTTGTTAATCTGTAGACAATATGGACACTTAATTAATATACTCCATTACCAGACAACTAGTCTAGCTTTTAGTGCAAACTTAATAAATGTGCATAAAATAAAAGGATCATTCAGAATGGATGTAATT